>NC_065451.1:118686115-118987798 GCF_917563875.1 Diabrotica virgifera virgifera | reverse complement strand
AGTACGCCACTGAGATATTTCAAATAACAAATCATTTTGGAATTACTCGTTCAATTTATGATATATACAAAAATCTATTATTCCTTTTTTTCATACGTCGTTCGTGCCGTTTTTATGCAAAAAGTGAAACATCTTAACGCGTACCAAGTATTCGAAATAAATTTCTATATATTCATATTATGAAAAAGAACTTGTCAATTCTAATTCATATAGATATACCTGGTTTGTTTTTTTTTATTTCAAATTACACACCCACGGACACACGACAATGTTGATAAAGCAAAGTTTACAGAACAGGAAGACAAAACTATTTAACCATTGAGGCTATAATGACAAGCAGCAGTATAATAATATCACTGACTATTCATAAATTTGTTGTTACTTCGTAAATCTGATCTTCGTGTATTTTAAGTATGTATGTATAACATTGTAATACCATAAAAGTGATAGGTATTACCTGACAAATGACCTTTAAAAGCCATAACAATTTTTAGGTTGCATTATTTTTATTAGAGAATTTTTGTGAGCTAGAAATAGTTTTCTTATTGTTACAATTATTTAATATTAATTGTCTTAGGAGTAATCTTAGCCCAAAGATAATCTATAAAGTCCAAAAAAATAATGAATGTAAAAAATATTATATTTTTTTTTTGTTTAGCTAATGCCTCGACAACTAATGGCCATTGGCATGGTAGGTACGGTAATTTTGAACAGTTAGGTACCTAGTGTCATGTGTAAGTAGTGTGTGTTGAGTAAGCGCCTTGTTACTTTGCAATGTCGACGTCATTGTCTTTGCAAAGAGACGCTAATTGTATCCGAACGTCTGCGGTCCCTCCGGTGAGAACCGATCCCACGAGGACAGAAACTATATTCATTTATTAATTTATAATAAATGAAAAATTTCCGACCCTGGTGAGATTCGAACCCACAACCTTTCGGATTTTTTAGATCCACAGGCAGGCGCTCTTACCACTGAGCCACGGAGGGGGGTAAATATTATATTTATATATCAGCGTCTCTCAAAATTTGGCGCCCCCAAATTCTGGCGCCCCGGGCGGTCGCCCGGCTCGCCCGCCCCTTTATCCGGCGCTGCTTTAAGGCACTAGTGCTTTAAAATTTTTATGGCACTGCAATTCGTATTGATCGTATAGGCAATTTTGATGTAATGTCAAAAAAATATAAAAATGGAATGTCAGTCAAGTTCAAGTAAAAGTTTTTGTAGATATTGTCCTGTAATTACGTTTGTAGAAAAAATATTGCATGATATGTCTGTTAAAAAGTGCATTTTTAAGGCACTCATGTGAATTGCAGAACTCGCTGTCGCTCATTCTGCAAACTTTCACATGCGTGCCTTAAACGTGTACTTTTAACACTTATATCATAAATAACTATTGAAATACTGATTACAAAAATTTATAGTATTTTAAGCCTTTCTGAGAGCATATGCGCAAAAATTTCGCTCGAATTATTTTTAAATGCGTTCATTTTTTTCGAATACTGAGAAAACCTTAAGTATTTTTAAAAAATTTAAACGCAGAAAGAAATATTACTGTATTATCCATGGTCGAAAGTCCTTGAGAACTTCTATAAATATTTATTTTAATAAGTCACAGGGGTGAAAAAAATAGTCTGATTTTTAATTTTAAATATATCATTCAAAAGAAACTTTTTGTTCATTATAAGGGACTTTCTGCCCTCGGGAATAATGTAGTTTTCTATTTTGCATTTAATTTTTTTTAAAATACCTATTAGTTATCTCAGGATTCGAAAAAAATAAATGCGTTTAAAAAGAACTCGACCGAAATTTTGCGCCTAGGCTCTCAAAAAGGATTAAAGTATTAAACATTTTTGTACTGTTTGAATTTATGCGACGATTGACGATCCACTGTTTTAAAGATTGGTTGAACAGATGTTGCCAGTTGTATGGTCCTCACTATGTGTATCGTAAGTTATTCAACAGGGCATAGAATATACATGGTTAGAAAATATACGCCAAAGTCAGCGCCTCTATGCGGAAAATCTCTGAACTAAAAATTGATGTGGATCATACAAAGTGAGGTCCCACTTTTTTTTGTAAAAAAACAGTGTTTGCTATCAGTACATGTCTACGAAAAAGTCTTACATTGATTGACTAAGTGAGGTCCGTATACTGGACCTCACTTTGTACAGGACCTCACTTCAACCGCAGTTTCTTTTGATATGTGGCTCACTTCATACGCTGGGAGTAAATATATATATATATATATATATATATATATATATATATATATATATATATATATATATATATATATATATATATATATATATTAATATATCTTGTTCATCTTTCTGCGTCCTCACATTTTCAATTTAGATATGATTGTGCGTCCGCTACATTTTTGCGTCCATATATAGACGCACAAAAGTAATCCCATTATAATTCGGAAGAAAGTGGCAGGGTCGACCTCTCTTGTAACACAACGAAATTCCTTTATAATCTAGATTGTAATAAGATAAAAATTAATTATCTAGTTCGTATTCTGCTTTAGAAATAAATTAAATAAATTTACCATCCGGACGCAGAATCATTGCTAAGTGAAAAATAATATTCAGAACAAGGTTTGTGCATTTCCTACAGACGGCGCTACCGTCGATCAGCGTATATTCGTGTCATGAATACTTTCTTTCCAAGTTTTCGATGATTCTGCATCCAGCATGGTCTAGCATATCCTTTAAAAGACGGCAACAATGCTTTCATAAAGAATTCTAAAAACTGGTATCTATTTTTAGAAATGTAAATAAAATTATGTATATTCGTTTTCGTACTTCAGGTAGTTGTCTGTGGTGACTAGTGGTAAACAGGTTATATTTCTGTTAAGCGAATGTGTTTTTAAATATTTTAGTAAAGGTAAGTAATAAGTTTAAATATGTAGATAGTAATAATTTTCTATTATTAGGCAGTTTTATTCTATACGGAAAATATTCTAATTGGTTACTACATTTTATTTATTAAGAAAATAAATAGCAGCAAGCAATCACATCGAGTTCAATTTTGAATTATGATCTTTCTAACATTAACTTATTTATTGTAATAATCTATTATCCGATCGATTGTGATGCACGTACCAAATAAATACAATATTTTTATTAGGTACTGTCTATAAGATATAAAGTGCGCTGGAATAAGTGTTACCCCCTCTTATTAACTTATTTATTTTTAGCACGTAAGCAAAACGCTTGGACAGGTCGATTTTTAAAATAATCATAGTATATTATAGCATCAATGTTTCGAACTTTACGCTATCCCTCTTCAGGTGACAGGCATAACTTAGATTTTTTTAAATGGGAAAGTACATCATGTGACACCTCATTTAAAAGCTTTTGAAATATTGATTACAAATATGTATAATACTTTAATCCTATTTGAGAGCGTAGGCGCAAAATTTCGATCGAAGTCTTTTTAAACGCAATCATTTTTTCAAATCCTGAGAAAACTAATAAGTATTTTTGAAAAATTTAAACGGAGAATGAAAGATTACATTAATACGGAGGGCTGAAAGTCCCTTAGAATAAACAAAAAGTTTCATTTGAATGATATATTTGAAATTAAAATCAGACTAAATTTTCTCTTTTTTTCACCCCTGTGACTTATTCAAATAAACATTACAGAAGTTCTTAGGGGCTTTTGACCCTCGATAATACTGTAATATTTCAGTCAGCGTTGTTTAATTTTTCAAAAATACTTATTAGTTTTCTCAGGATTCGACAAAAATGAATGCATTTAATAAGATTTCGATCGAAATTTTGCACCTATGCTTTTATGAAAAGCTTTTAAATGAGGTGACAGTCATAATTTTGATTTTTTTGAATGGAAAAGTACGTCAAGTGATACCTCATTTGAAAGATCTTGAAATACTGATTACTTACATGTATAATCCTTGCGCAAAATTTCGGTCTAACGCTTTTTAAATGCATTATTTTTTTTGAAGCCTGAGAAAACTAATACGAATTTTTAAAAAATTTAAACGCAGAATGAAATATTACATTATTACCGAGGGCCAAAAGCCCTTAAAAACTTGTATAATGTTCATTTTAATAAGTTACAGGGTGAAAACAAAGAGAAAATTTAGTATGATTTTTAATTTTAAATATATTATTCAAAGAAACTTTTTGTTCATTCCAAGGGACTTTCTACCCTCGATAATAATGTAATCTTTCATTTTGCGTTTAAATTTTTCAAAAATACTCATTAGTTTTCTCAGGATTAAAAAAAATGAATGCATTTAAAAAGTATTTGACCGAAATTTTGTCAAGTATTATACATTTTTGTAATCAGTATTTCAAAAGCTTTTAAATGAGGTGTTACAAATGATGTATTTTTCCATTTAACGAAATCAAATTTATGCCTGTCACCTGAAGAGGGATCTCGTAAAGTTCGAAACATTGATGCTATAATATACTATGATTATTTTAACAATCGACCTGTCCTAGCGTTTTGCTTATGTGCTAAAAATAAATAAGTTAATAAGGGGGGTAACACTTATTCCAGTGCTCTGTATGAGACAAAGAAGGAATATGTTGATTTATGGTATTGCGAGAATTTATTCTGAAATAAACAGTAATTAATGATATTTTATTAAATTTGATATTTGACCTACATTTGTCTTATTTATTATTAATCTCATAAATTGCATTCTAATTGTAGAAATTATTGTGCCCATATTATAAAAGTCCTAATATACTAGAAAGTTAAAAATATAGTAGCTGGAACTATAAAAAGTTTTAAAACCAAATTTGATCAAAATTAATAAAAAATAATTGTGTCCATTTTGCTTGCATAAAATATTTTGATACTCTTTTAGAACTTAACTACCTTGTATTATTTGTATTTTTTTGCAATAATTTTTGTGATATTAGTTAAGCAACTGAATAGTTTTAATAAATGCTTTTATGGCATTATTTAGATAAAACCCTAAAATGTCCGAGCATAAGCCTTATACTCGTATGTTTTCTGGTAATTTTGCTTTTGACAAATATTTAAATAAAGACACGTTAATATCCATTCATTACTACTAATTTAAGGTCAGTTTTGACTGATCCAAATGCAACAAAGGGTACTACAAAAGCTATTATAATCATTGAATACTTTCTGCTTTTAAACCCTTTACTTGCGAACCATCGTTATAAGACTTATTAACAAATAATGACCAATAGCTTTTAGATGTTTCAGTTACTTTTGTTCTATCAAGTTGAATATTCTGCATAATATGTTTCGACATGTAATGTATTTGACGAGACTCGATACATAATCATGTCAAGAAAACAGATATGATTTTACTATCATAAAAGGTCTGTTTACTATCATAAAAAGTTATGGTAGGTTATTTACTACAGAGGTAATTATCCGGGTGTTATGACAGTTTGTTTGGTCATTCGTATTGAAATATCTTTTTTTATAGATTTTTGGATCACTAGCTGTTCTAATAAATGTAATCATTTTCCTCCCGTTTCAGTATAAAGTAAATGAACATTTTGAGTGTCTATAGTCTATACAATGACTATTTTCTATAAAGTGTGTAGCTATACCGGAATTTTTGTTATTATTTAAAATTGATCTGCAATGTTCTTTGACTCTAATTTCAATATTTCTCCCGCTCTGACCTGTGTACACACTGCTTTATATCAGATATATTATAATATAACTTATATGTGATATATTATAATAAAGCAGTGTACACAGGTCAGAGCGGGAGAAATATTGAAATTAGAGTCAAAGAACATTGTAGATCAATTTTAGAATAATAACAAAAATTCCGGTATAGCTACACACTTTATAGAAAATAGCCATTTTATAGACATCCAATATATTCAATTACTTCATACTGAAACAAAAGGAAATAGTATATTAAGTATGGAGAACGGTAAGGGTTTTATACCGATCGAAGACAATTGTTTGGAGGAGGAGCGGAGCTACGACTTGTTTTTTGCATGATTGATACCATTATAAATTATAAAATTAAACATTTTCGTCATATTGACTAGTTTCATTCATTTTATCAAGATAGATACTTTGGTTGTTAGGTAGTAACTAGGGTGCATAACAACAATGGAGAATTGATTTTTTATTTAGTTGTCAATAATTTTAAGTACAATTTTGATTATTATAAATTAAAATATGAGCGAAAGTGAATTTGAAGAAATTGAACGGGCTTGGGAAGAAGGGTGTTCCGCAATTATTCCCAAAAAATCCAAAATCCGTTATCAAAATACCTACCAAAATTTTAAAAAATGGTACGAATGCAAGAATTTAAGAATCGAAGAGAAGACTCTATTGGCATATTTCGTTTAAAGACATATGCAGTTGAAAGCTCCTTCCTGGAAGCCTCTGGGCAGAATATTCAATGATTAAATCCACCGTTTTTCTTTATGATGGCATTGATATTTCCAAGTTTTCAACTTTGATCGCGTATTTGAAGAGAAAAAATGTTGGATACTACTAATGTATGCGATTCTGCAGGAGTTTCTGTTAGAAGTGAAACCACAGCCCAAACAGGTGGGATTTCATTAAATAATTTAACAGTTTGTACCATAAGTTTCAATATTAATAAATAATTCGTTAGTTTTTTTTATTCTTTCAAAAAATAAATTAAAATTAAGAGATTTTTTAACTCGACGGTAAGTGAATTACTTACCGTCGAGTTGGAGTACTTACCGTCGAGTTGGATTACTTACCGTCGAGTTGCTAGTAAATGTCACCTACTGACGTAAAATCTGTCACGGTAAACAGTCAAAAATGATCAATCGTGCAAAAAAGGTTTTTGTTAGAACATTTAGAGCTCCAAAAATCTATAAAAAAAGATATTTCAAACACGAATGAACAAACAAACTGCCATAATACGCGTATAATTACCATAACTTACTAGCTTTTATGATAGTAAAATCAGATTTGTTTTCTTGACTTCAGTTGTGAACAGTGGCGTAGCTGAAGATTGAGGGGCCCTCCCGCGACAATTTTTGTGGGCCCCCTTATTTTAAACATAACGGCAACTAATAACAATAAATAATAACTAATATAATATTATAATAATATAA
This sequence comes from Diabrotica virgifera virgifera, assembly GCF_917563875.1. NCBI lineage: Eukaryota > Metazoa > Arthropoda > Insecta > Coleoptera > Chrysomelidae > Diabrotica > Diabrotica virgifera. Next base: position 118,980,724 of record NC_065451.1, on the reverse strand, counting down.
TAATAAATAATAACATAACTAATAATAATAAAATATGTGTGTATGACAATTTTTCAATTCTTTAATAAGTTATTATATATATATATATATATATTGATACATGTATCCATGTGACTTCCAAAGTAGATTCTCGTAATACGTTGTTACTTCATATATACCGTTATGACTTCCGATTTCGGAAGTCACAACGTTTTGCCTATATTTTTACGAATTTGGCTACTAGATGGTATCAGAAGGCTTATATTAAAAATTTCGCTGGAAGTCATATCGTATCTAACATACTCATAAGATCAGATTTTAGTTCGACGGTATATCACCAGCGCTAGTGTCGCTCCCGTGCTACTATACAGGTTAGGTACACAACGCGTAGCGTCTTCCGTATACCACACCGCTCGGTGTGACTTCCGTTTTTTGGCAACCCTGTGTAACGGTTTCCAGACATTTATCTGTTGTAGATTCGCGGTCCTAATCGTACTTAGTGTTTTGTGTGCCTTTTGTTTTTAAACATGAATAATAGCAGATCTGCTTTACTTTTAAAGTTAGCCTTAAATGAAGGTACAATAAGTGATTATATATCTCTATAATTATATATTTTCTGTACTTATTTCAATCTATAATATTTACTTACCTATTTACTTATATAAATTCATTTTTCTCGTGTTTTTGTTTACTTCCTTTTTTACAATGAACTTCTAATTTAATCTACACTCACCGGCACGAAAAACGGGCACCCTAAAAAAATGGGTAATTTTTGATGTCTCGTATCTCCCAAACCTTTGGTCCGATTTAAGTAATGTTTTTAATATGTTATAGCCTTATTATTTAACAATATAGCTATGATAACATTGTTGATAGACAGGTAAATTTTCATTGTATACCGGGTGTACCAATCAAACTGGGTTTTTTTCTCAATTTTCACAACACCCTGTGGAATATTCTAGCCTTTATAAATTATTTAAATTAAAGCCTAACTATAGCTCCAGGTTTTATTAACATTCTGTTTTTTTATTCATTCGCTTACGTTGGATAATAAAAAAGTTAAGGACTTTAACAACTAGCCATGTTCTTTATCGATACAGGTGTTTCTAAATATAAGTGCGACAAATTTTAAGGGGTAATTTCTGCATGAAAAAATAATGATCGTTTGGCAAAATAATTTTATATTTGCAAGCATTTGCGGACATAGCTTTATCAAGTAAACGATCATTATTTTTTCATGCAGAATTACCCCTTAAAGTTTGTCGCACTTATTTAGAAACACCATGTATTGATAAAGAACATGTTTAATTGTTAAAGTCCCTAACTTTTTTATTATCCAACATAAGCGAATGAATAACAAACAGAACATTAAGAAAACCTGGGGCTATAGTTGGGTTTTAATTTCAATATTGTATAAAGGCTAGAATATTCCACAGAGTGTTGTGAAAATTGAAAAAAAAACCAGTTTGATTGGTACGCCCAGTATACAATGATAATTTACCTGTCTAGAAACAATATTATTACAGCGATATAGTTAAAGAATAAGGCTATAACATATTAAAGAAATACTTAAATCGGAGAATAGGTTTAGGAGATACGAGCCATCAAAAATGACCCATTTTTTGGGGTGCCCGTTTTTCGTGCCGGTGAATGTATCTATTAAATAATCTAAATTATTTTTAAAAATCTTATTAAAAGCTTAAATACAAGAAATGTAGGTAAATGTTCTCATTTAACGAAATTTCCGAAAATTGTGTATTTTTTTGACCCAAGTAGGCTGAAAAATCGATTTTATAGTTATTGTTATTTCGAAAGTAATAAAACGTGTAAAAATTACAAAAAAATTTAATGTACAATTACAATTGAATGGAATTAAATACACGATAAAATGAATCAAGAGCGATAAAAAGTTTAAAGTAATAAATTCTAGTAATAATATAAAATACAGTAAACTCTCTCTTAAGGGGGTAGGCGCAAAATCTCTGTCCAATGCTATTTAAATACATTTATTTTTTTCGAATCCTGAGAAAACTAATAAATATTTTTTAAAACATACACCCAGAATGAAAGATAACATTATTACGGGGGACCGAAAGTCCCTTAGAATAAAAAAAAGTTTCTCTTGAATGAAATATTCGAAATTAAAAATCACACTAACTTTTCTCTTGTTTTTTCATCCCATTATCTTTATTAAAATAAACATATATTAGGTATATAAGTTATTAAAATAAACATTATATAAGTTTTCAGGGACTTTCTGCCCTCGGTAATAATGTAAGCTTCCATTCTGCGTTTAAATTTTTAAAAAATACTTATTAGTTTTCTCAGAATTCGAAAAAAATTAATGCATTTAATTAGCACTGGACTAAGATTTTGCGCCTATCTCCAACGAGCACCTCCTCTATACGGACGGTATTTAAAACAAAATTCATTTGCCGATATACTGAGCCTGTACTCTTCCGGACAATCCCTTAAAATGATGTGTACCTAAATGAAAAAAAAAAAATACATAGATATTTTTTCCAAATATTTTAGAATACAAAACTACAATATTTATATTTTATTATTTCAAATTAACACAGAGATGACAACGATTGATATTTGATAACTCTTTACCTTATCAGCAGTAGGTAATAAAAATCTGGTTCTAGTGTGGGATCCGTCATTAAAATATTTTGTGTGTCGGTCATTAAAAGAAATGTGACACCATAACGCGTTGCTCTAATAATACTTTAACATTGATATTATGTTGTGACTAAAAATGTTAACGGAATGTCTGCTTGGCAAAAGAAAACATCGGCACAATATCAATTTTCTTCTTTGATATGTTACCTATGTGTATGCCAAATTTCATGTCAATCTTAAGTGGTTTTTTAAAATTTATGGGTTTTGCAATATTTTACCGTCAGCGAACGGACTAATAGAAGAGGATCCGATATAAGGCCGATCTGCATCGATATATTTAATGGATAACAATAATTATTGGATATGAAATTTAGTATGTTAACAATTATAAAAAACAAGGGGTGCATGATCTAATTTTCTTCTGACTATAATCAATTAATAATTAATAAATGACTTTTATCTACTCTATGTCATATTATAATATATAAATTTTTAGTTTGTGAAAACTGTCATTATAGATAGCAGTGCTTTAAAGTAAGCATGAAGTAACAATGTATTTTAAATGGGATTTACTTTTTCTCACTCTTTTTGACACACTTTCATATAATTAAATATTCTTTCTTAACTTTCGCGTTTCATGGTGATGACATCTTCTTTTTCTTCAAGTGCCATCTCCGCGAAGGAGGTCGGCAATCATCACAGCTATTCGGACCTTGGAGACGGCTGCTCTGAAAAGTTCGTTTGATGTACATCCGTACCATTCTCTCAGGTTGCGCAACCACGATATTCTGCGTCTCCCTATGCTTCTGTTTCCTTGAATCTTTCCCTGCATAATGAGTTGGAGCAAGTTGTATCTCTCTCCACGTGTAATATGTCCGAGATATTCCAATTTTCTGGTTTTAATTGTATTTAAGACTTCCATTTCTTTATTCACCTTTCTCAGAACCTCTTTGTTTGTGACGTGTTCTGTCCATGATATTTTTAGAATTCTTCTATATACTCACATCTCGAATGATTCCAGTTTTTTCATTGATGCCGCATTCAAGGTCCAAGCTTCCATTCCGTAAAACAGAGTCGAGAAAACGTAGCACCTAGCCAACCTTATTCTTAGCTCTAACCTTAGATCTCTTGTGCAGAGCACAAGAGAGGTGATGACATAATGAGCAATAAATTACAAAAAAAAATTTGACAGTTTTGTGGTTTGAAAGAAATTAGAATTTTTATATGCCACAGTTCTAAGAATTGTAGAATAGAAATGAATTCCAGTGACGAAGAGTTACAGTATTTTTATTTGTTTATCATAGATAAAATATTGTATGAAATTGTGCGTGAAGTACTTTTTGCGAACTTACGCGATGTATAGCACTCACTCCGTTTCATAAATAACTATTTTCATATATTAAAAAAAAATGTTTCGACCCGGGTAGATATTATTCCAGATTTTCAGATTTGGGCACAGAGTTGGATTGTTGGGGCATATATGGAGAGCAGGTAGCGCAACAACTATAAACTCAATTTTACAATGGAGACCCGGAGTTAGAAGGAGACGCGGAGGAACTAGAATAAATGGTTACAGGAATTAAAGGAAGATTTATATAGGGCAGGAATTAGAGACTAGCAGAAAAACAAAAGAGGATAGAAAGAAATGGAGAAGCATAGTCAATAGTATCGAGTAGCAGATTGGGAAAAATCTGCTCGAAAAAGATGGATCTAGATAGCTTTTTAGCGGGTAATCCCCACCTGGAGGGTTTAGCCATTTAATTTTTTATTACATATTATTATTGGTACATCAAAAATTAAAAGGACGGTGCCTGTAATAAAATCTAAAATATTAAAATTTTCTATAAGTTCAAATTTATTTATTAACATTTTTGATATAATTTTCATAAATAAATGACGTACTATTAACACTTTTTTAATTAATTCCAATAAATCCATTTTACAGCAATAATAATATATTAGTATTTTTGTTAAAATAAATATCAATCATATTATCATAAATAACACAGGTTTACAAAAAAACTAAATTTCGGACAATTTGACGAAACCATATGACAAGGGGGTTTTTGGAGTGGCTGATCACAAATCCGGGGTCTGCTCACCTCTATCGCGTCAGGTAAAGGTCATTTCAAGGTCAAATCAAGATAAATCGACAGTCGCTCTGAAAAAGTATATTAGGGGGTTCTTGGGGTCGCTGAAGATGAATCCGGAGTCCGCTGACCTCTATCTCGTCTAGTTCAACGTCATTTTAAGGTCAAATCAACATAAATTGACACAATTGCTCTGAAAGTATAGGGAGTTTTGGGGTCGCTGATCATGAAAACTGCGGTCCATTGAGCTCTACTACGTCATGTAAAGGTCATTTCAAGTTCAAATCAGGAGGAGTTAACAAAATTGATTTGACCTTGAAATGGCCTTTACCTGACGTGGTTGAGCTCAACGGGCCCCAGTTTTGTGATCAGGGACCCCAAAAACACCCTAATATACTTTTTCACAGCGATTGTGTTGATTTATCTTGATTTGACCTCGAAATGACCTTCAGCTACACGTGATAGAGGTCAGCGGATCCGGGATTCGTTATAAGCGACCCCAAAACCCTCCTAATATACTTTTTCAGAGCGACTGTCGATTTATCTTGATTTGTCCTTGAAATAACCTTTACCTGACGTGATAGAGGTTAGCGAACCCCGGATTCGTAACCAGCGACCCCAAAAACCCCCCTAGTCATATGGTTTCGTCAAATAGTCCGAAATGTATTTTTTTGTAAACCTGTATAATCAAAAGAATATCAATATTTTAATTTAAATAGACAACTTTAAAACACAGACAACTGTATTCACAGTAAAAGTTTCAAAAGATCACACATTACGCTCAAAATAGGAGGTAAATCTAGCAGACGAGTCGTTGTGACTTCCAAAATATGACAACACCGCTGGAAGTGACAACGCGCCTTGAACTACCCTATATATGGAAGCCATAACGTATGCTGTACGCTTCGGTATATACGTATATATATACAAAATTTATTTTGGTAAATCCTTTCCCCTCAATAGGTAGACCCATTTTATAAGCCCCCCTTTTACCAAATACACAATTTTTAAAAAATAATTCCTAGTAGAAAAGGTGGAAGTCGGACAGCCTCTTCTGTATACCGGAAGTCACAACTTAACGTGCATCAATATATATATATATATATATATATATATATATATATATATATATATTGATGCACGTTAAGTTGTGACTTCCGGTATACAGAAGTGGCTGTCCGACTTCCACCTTTTCTACTAGGAATTATTTTTTAAAAATTGTGTATTTGGTAAAAGGGGGGCTTATAAAATGGGTCTACCTATTGAGGGGAAAGGATTTACCAAAATAAATTTTGTATATATATACGTATATACCGAAGCGTACAGCATACGTTATGGCTTCCATATATAGGGTAGTTCAAGGTGCGTTGTCACTTCCAGCGGTGTTGTCATATTTTGGAAGTCACAACGACTCGTCTGCTGATTTACCTCTTACTTTAAGCGTAATGTGTGATCTTTTGAAACTTTTACTGTGAATACAGTTGTGAATGCAGTTCTATGTTTTAAAGTTGTCTATTTAAATTAAAAGATTGATATTCTTTTGATTAAACAGGTTTACAAAAAAAATACATTTCGGAATATTTGACGAAACCATATGACTAGGTGGTTTTTGGGGTCGCTGGTCACGAATCCGGGGTCCGCTGACCTCTATCACGTCAGGTAATGGTAATCTCAAGGTCAAATCAAGATAAACCGACAGTCGCTCTGAAAAAGTATATTAGGGGGTTTTTGTGGTCGCTGATGACGAATTTGTGTCCGCTGACCTCTATCACGTCTAGCTCAAGGTCATTTCGAGGTCAAATCAAGATAAATGGACACGATCGCTCTGAAAAAGTATATTAGGGGGTTTTTGGGGTCGCTGATCACAAAACTGGGGTCCGTTGAGCTCAACCGCGACAGGTAAAGGTCATTTCAAAGTCAAATCAGTTTTGTGGACTTGTCCTGATTTGGCCTTGAAATGACCATTACCTTACGTGGTAGAGCTCAACGGACCGCAGTTTTCATGATCAGTGACTCCAAAACCCCTATATTTTCAAAACGATTGTATCGATTTATGTTGATTTGACCTTGAACTAGACGTGATAGAGGTCAGCGGACTAATGATTCGTCATCAGCGACACCAAAAACGCCCTAATATACTTTCTCAGAGCGACTGTCGATTTATCTTGATTTGACCTTGAAATGACCTTTACCTGGCGTGAAAGAGGTGAGCGGACCCCGGATTCGTGATCAGCCACCCCAAAAACCCCCTTGTAACATGGTTTCGTCAAATAGTCCGAAATTTAGTTTTTTTTTGTAAACCTGTATTATTTATGATATGATTGATATTTATTTTACAAATACTAATATTTTATTATTGCTGCAAAATGGATTTTTTGGAATTAATTAAAAAAGTGTTATTAGTAAGTAATTTATTTATGAAAATTATATCAAAAATTTTAATAAATAAATTTGAACTTATAGGAAATTTTAATATTTATTATTTTTCTTGATTAAATTTTGAATTTTAGATTTTATTACAGGCACCGTCCTTTTAATTTTTGATGTACCAATAATAATGTGTAATAAGAAAATTAAATGGCTAAATACACCAGGTGGGGTTGAGCTGCTAAAAAGCTATCTAGATCCATCTTTTTAGAGCAGATTAGTCCCAGTCTGCTACTCGATACTATTGACTGTGCTTCTCCAGTTCTTTCTATCCTCTGTCTTTTTCTGCTAATCTCTAATTCCTGCCCTATATAAATTTTCCTTTACTTCCTGTAACCATTTATTCTAGTTCCTCCGCGTCTCCTTCTAACTCAGGGTTTCCTTTGTAAAATTGAGTTTATAGTTGTTACGCTACCTGCTTTCCATATATGCCCCAACCATCTAACACTGTGCTGAAATCTGAAAATCTGGAATAATATCTACCCGGGTCGAAACATTTTTTTTAATATATGAAAATAGTTATTTATGAAACAGTTCGTGAAGTATGCTTTTTACGAATGCACGTGATGTTTAGAGCACAAGCGACAACGGAGCGAGTGCTATACATCGCTTAAGTTCGCAAAAAGTACTTCACGCACAGTTTCATACAATATTTTATCTACGATAAACAAATAAAAAAACTGTAACTCTTCATCACTGGAATTCATTCCTATTCTACAATTTTTAGAACTTATTTAAACATTCTAATTTCTTTCAAACCACAAAACTGTCAAATTTTTTTTGTAATTTATTGCTCATTATGTCATCACCATGACAACGCGAAAGTTAAGGATATTTGATTATATGAAAGTGTGTCAAAAACAGTGCGAAAAAGTAAATCCCGTTTAAAATACATTGTTACTTCACGCACACGTTATCCATTAAATAGATCGATGCAGATCGGCCTTATATCGGATCCTCTACTATTAGTCCGTTCGCTGACGGTAAAATATTGCAAAACCCATAAATTTTAAAAAACCGCTTAGATCAGGGGTGGGCAATTACTTTTAAGCGCGGGCCAAAATGAAAGTTTCAAAATGTCTCTCGGGCCGGAGGACTATACCGGATATGTACGCTGTGCCCACGCGAATTTTTTTGGTGTAGTTTATTCCCTGCCCAAGAAATAAATACTATAAGTATTATTTTAAAGCATTTGGACAAAGAAATTTGACTGTTAATAATTAGAAAATGGTAATAATAAATTGTCCTACTTGGGAATACATGCGAAAAACTTGTGCCCAGTAAAATATGTCACGTAATTGAAAAAAAATGGTCATTATATTAAATCATAAGAAGATCCAGAAAAAGAACCAGATAAAAAATGAAGATATTGAGCAAGTGGACAAAATGAAATACTTACTTAGGAGTCTGGATTACGGAAGATTTAAATTCGAAATCATAAATTCGATCAAGAATAGAGCAATTGAGGGTAGACTTTTTGAAGATGAGGACATTTCTGAGTCACCAAAGACTCAATCTGCAAATCTGATATTAGTTGATAAAATGTTGTATATCCACTCTATTCTTTTTTATGGTGCCGAAGCTTGGATTGTTAATGCTGACTTAATGAGAAAGCCGGAAGCTTTTGAGATGTGGCTTTTTGGGAGAATTTAGAAAATACCATGGACCGATCATATACGAACAAAATGATGTTGCACGAAATGGAAAGAGACAGAGAACTTTTGACCTCCATTAAAAGGAGACAGACAGCATATTTACGGCACATGCTCAGAAATGATATGTACGAGTTGTTCGAAGGAAAAAGGGGTCCTGGTAGACGACAAATATTCTGACTGAAAACATTTGAGACTGGACCGGGTTAAACACACAGACGCTTTTAAAAAAAGCAGAAAATAGAGACGAATTTGCAATGGTGTTTTAGCCAACCTTCATTAGTGGAGTCGGCGTTAGAAGAATAATAATAAATTAATGGTAATTAAATAAATCAGTTATTGAAAGATTTTATTTTCTTATTTATTTATATTTTAACGATACAAATTAATTTATATTGATACATATTTTGTAAATATACCTAATATTAAATAAAATTATAAAAAAAAAGACAAACATTAAACGTTAAAATTAATAGAATACTCATTATAAGTATAACTTCTATAATAGTTAATGCGAAACGTGAAATCGCGAATGTTCATGTGATATTATTTCTTCAAAATTGGGATCCAAATCACCTGTAGCAATCCTTAATACCGAGTGTAGATTTTCGTCAGTAATTTGTGATCGATATTTATTTTTCGTGGAAACCATCAACGAAAAAGTTCTTTCACAAATATATGTCGAACCAAATAAAACTAGGTATTTTTGAACGTAGTTTAAAAAATGTTTAAAATGTTCTGTATTCAAAGCACCGTAGAAAGCACTCAATTCGTTTGATTGAACATTTTCTTTTAATAAATTATTTGCCTGTAAGTCAATTAATTCTAGCTGAATTTCAACAGGAGCTTCTTGCACATCGAAATTGAAAGGTTGACTAATTAATGACAAAGGTTTTTCAATAGCTTTGAAATCTTGAAATCTTCTTTGGAATTCAGTATGCAGGTCTTGTGTTACTGAACTATATTTAAGAAAATCAGAATTTTTCAATAATTCTCGTCGTGTTTGTAATGATGGGAAGTGGTTTAATATTTTTTTATTAAAGTTCTCAGCAAATAAGTTTAGTTTTATCATAAATGCTTTGACATTTGAGTGCATATTGAAACTGGTTTTTCCCTTGTAAATTTACATTAAGTTCATTTAAATATTTTACAATATCTACAGAAAACGACAAATCGTTTAGCCATGCCTCATTTTGAAATTCAGGAAAATCATGTAGTTTTTCTTTTATCGACAAGAAGGATACTATTTCATCAAGCAAATATTGAAATCTGTCCAAAACTTTACCGATGCTAAGCCATCTCACCTCAGTGTAGTAAGGAATTTCGTAAAAGTCACTTTCAATTTCTTTCAAAAATTCAACAAACTGTCGATGATTTAAGGCACGTTCCCGGATAAAATTTACAACTTTTGTCACAACAGTAACGACGTGATTCAATTTTAAAACTTTTCTACATAACACTTCTTGATGAATAATGCAGTGTAAAAATAATATGTCTTGTTCTGGCTGCAACTGTTTTACTTTGTCGCTGATTCGTTTTAGTAAGCCCACATTTTTCCCTGTTAAACTAGGACAGCCATCCGTAGTGATGCTTACTATTTTGTTCCAAGGTAAATTTACTTTAACTAAACACTCTTCAACAGCGTTAAAGAAGTCTTCACCGGTAGTTGTATCTTTCATTGGATGCACACTAAGAAGTTCCTCGCGAATTTCACATTTTTTGTTAATGCCCCGAATAAATATTAATAATAGACTTGTGTCAGTAATATCGCAGGACTCATCCAACGCCAGAGAACAATATGTAAAATCAGCAATTATTGTTTTTAGTTGGTCGAGTAAATTTCCTGAAATATTTTCGATCCGTCGTACTATTGTTCTCCTTGACAGGCTTAAATTTTCAAAAATATGTTTTCTTTTCAGGACAACATAATCTCCAACACTTCTACCATGCACTGTTTAACAAATTCTGCTTCAGAAAAAGGTTTACATAACTTAGCAATTTTGTGTGCAATAACATAACTTGCTTGTGTGGTAGATTTCTCGATGTTACTTTGTTTGCTAAAAATATTTTGTTGTTTATTTAAGTTTTTTGCTAAGTTGTCTGCAGCATTTTTAAGTTCTTCTAAAGAAAACGATGCATGTTTTGGATGTTTTGATGTAAAATGCCTCTTTAAATTATATTCCTTGAAAACAACAATGGTTTAATGGCAAACTAAACAAATTGCTTTCTTACCAATGTTCGTAAAAAGGTATTTTTCTGTCCATGCTTCATTACAATTTCTGCATTCCAAATCAACTTTCCTTTTTTTAGATTGTATCATTTTGCAAATGCTTACAAATAAATATTTTAATACAATAAAATAAAAACAATGTTTTCAAATTTTACTTACAAAATGTCCTCCACTTTTTCAATTTATTATATATTTGCAAAATAACACACACTGTATCAAAAGAAATATGAGGAGTAATAGGAAATACGACCAGTGCTAAATCAAAATAAACTTATACGCGTCTTTCGAAGTATGTAGTTGTAAAACTTCCGCAAAAATCGGTAACAATGAATTTTATGCTGAAGTAGGTATTCCAAACAACCATACTTAATTCAGATTTAATAAATAAAGAATCATATTATTGGGACCAAAGGGCTGAGGTATTTAGATCATAAACTGTCAGTGATATGGTTGAAATAGATACCCAAACACCGAGTGCTTGTCTTGAGACCTTGAGAGTTAAATACGATTATTAATACCGAATAAACAATTATGAATCTCCGGGGATTTCCCTATATTTTAAAAGAAATTTAAAGTAAATAGTTACAATTAAACAGTTTTTAAAAATATAGTTAGCTAAGGCTGTTCGTAATTATAATACTCTCTATTATTTATATATTTAATAATTTATGTGAACACTATGCAAACTATTACTGTTGATTTCAACAAAATCACATAAAAGGGATTAAAAAGATTAGGTACTTGCGGGGTTTTTCAACGGGCCGGACAAAGTAAGCGAAAGGGCCGGACCCGCCCCGCGGGCCGGCTTTTGCCCACCCCTGTGCTATAGCCTTATTCTTTAACTATATCGCTGTAGTAACATTGTTTCTAGACAGGTAAATTATGATTGTATACTGGGCGTACCAATCAAACTGGTTTTTTTTTCAATTTTCACAACACCCTGTGGAATATTCTAGCCTTTATACAATATTGAAATTAAAACCCAACTATAGCCCCAGGTTTTTTTAACGTTCTGTTTGTTATTCATTCGCTTATGTTGGATAATAAAAAAGTTAGGGACTTTAACAACTAAACATGTTCTTTATCAATACATGGTGTTTCTAAATAAGTGCGACAAACTTCAAGGGGTAATTCTGCATGAAAAAATAATGATCGTTTACTTGATAAAGCTATGTCCGCAAATGCTTGCAAATATAAAATTCTTTTGCCAAACGATCATTATTTTTTCATGCAGAAATTACCCCTTAAAGTTTGTCGCACTTATAGTTAGAAACACCTGTATCGATAAAGAACATGGCTAGTTGTTAAAGTCCTTAACTTTTTATTATCCAACGTAAGCGAATGAATAAAGAAACAGAATGTTAATAAAACCTGGAGCTATAGTTAGGCTTTGATTTAAATATTTTATAAAGGCTAGAATATTCCACAGGGTGTTGTGAAAATTGAGAAAAAAAACCCAGTTTGATTGGTACACCCGGTATACAATGAAAATTTACCTGTCTATCAACAATATTATCATAGCTATTTTGTTAAAGAATAAGGCTATAACATATTAAAAAAAATTACTTAAATCGGACAACAGGTTTGGGAGATACGAGACATCAAAAATTACCCATTTTTTTGGGGTGCCCGTTTTTCGTGCCGGTGAGTGTAGATTAAATTAGAAGTTCATTGTAAAAAAGGAAGTAAACAAAAAAACGAGAAAAATGAATTTATATAAGTAAATAGGTAAGTAAATATTATAGATTAAAATAAGTACAGAAAATATATAATTATAGAGATATATAATCACTTATTGTACCTTCATTTAAGGCTAACTTTAAAAGTAAAGCAGATCTGCTATTATTCATGTTTAAAAACAAAAGGCACACAAAACACTAAGTACGATTAGGACCGCGAATCTACAACAGATAAATGTCTGGAAACCGTTACACAGGGTTGCCAAAAAACGGAAGTCACACCGAGCGGTGTGGTATACGGAAGACGCTACGCGTTGTGTACATAGCCTGTATAGTAGCACGGGAGCGACACTAGCGCTGGTGATATACCGTCGAACTAAAATCTGACCTTATGAGTATGTTAGATACGATATGACTTCCAGCGAAATTTTTAATATAAGCCTTCTGATACCATCTAGTAGCCAAATTCGTAAAAATATAGGCAAAACGTTGTGACTTCCGAAATCGGAAGTCATAACGGTATATATGAAGTAACAACGTATTACGAGAATCTACTTTGGAAGTCACATGGATACATGTATCAATATATATATATATATATATATATATATATATATATATATATATATATATATATATATATATATATATATATATATATATATATATATATATATATATATATATATATACCTACCTACGGGGGTCCTACAGCGTCTGCCGCATCCCGCATCCCGCATTTCGATCTCCACCTTTTTCGGTCGGTCCATTCTTCCTCATTTATGGCTCTATCTCTCATTATTTCTCTGATTCCTTCTCTCCATTCCAGTGCTTGTCTTCCTCTTCTTCTTCTATTCCATGGGACATAGTTTAAAGCCTGTTTTGGCCATCGTTCATACCATACAAGTACCATAAAAGTTGTTTGGATTCTATTGTATCTACGATATTGTAGATTCTTCTTGTCCTTCTTCTTATTTCTTCATTTGGGATGTGATCAAGTCTAGATATCCGGCACGCTATAATAAGTTGCCATCAGTTAATGTTAATAGATTTTTTGGGAATAGACATGAAAACCTGTTGTACAAATTGTACATGTCTCTTAATCCGACAAACCTATTAGTAAGATGTTGCAATATTATATCTAAAATTTCGTTGAAAACATTAACTTCAAAGCTGTTTTTCTACAAGCTATTCTTTCGTCGCAGCTGAGCTCATCGTAAAATTTGTTTATGCGTTTTATTTGTTCACTTTTAAATTCCGGTATCATACCCCACTATTCTGTTGTTCCTGCTGCTTCTACTTAAGTTTCGGAAAACGAATTTCTCATTTCTCGAAGATTATCACGAGTTTTTTCAAAAAGTTAAAAGGCGACCGTTATAGCTGCCGTTTCAGATTGCAAGAATTTTGATGTTGGATTAATAAAGTTAAGTTTTTTAGATTGAATAGTTACGTTAACGGTAAATTCAAAATTATTCGTATGCTTAATAATGTATTACCTATTATTAAAGCATTATGTAAAGATTTCACTACTTGTCGGAAAGCTCGACGCAAAGCCATAACAGCATCATGTCTGGATGACCACCGGGTTTCACATAACCTTTTAAGTGTTGACAAACGCGATGAATCTAAAGTCGTAATAATACATAGTACATCCCATCTTTTAATACTTGCCCTAAAAAAATCATATAATCTCTTAATTATATCGTAAAAAAACCAACTCCTGTACACCAGTAACGGCATCATTCAACACTAGGTTCAGATTATGGGACGCACAATGAAAATAGGAAGATATTTTTTCAATGTCAGTAATACGCCTTTGTACGCCTGAGTATACATCACTCATAACGCTTGACCCATCATAACCCTTTCCTCTGCAGTTGTGTACGGAAAGGTGTTTTGATTGTATAAATTTTAAAATTTCATTTACAAGACTTTCTGCACGTTGGTCTAATATGCGAATAAATCCCAAAAAACTTTCAACAACTTATGCTTTGGAAGGTAAATTATTTTCATATATTTTCGGGTATAATATCACAAGAGAGTGAGAATAAATTGAAAATAATGCGACAGTTTTTCGAAAATTTGTTGTCTGGCAATAGAGATGAGAGCCCACAGGGCTCGAGTGGTTATTGCCCAATGACAACAAATTTGAGTAAAAATGAAGCATTATTTATTCTTACTGTTGTGTGATATTCGTAAGATTATTTTTTAATACGTATATTATCGATATTTTCTTAAATGTGACCGTTGTCAAAACTAAGAAACTGGTTGCCATTAAACAGAAACAATTTACATAAAAAAATTCTATCGGGAATTTTCTACAGTAGATAATTCTCAGTATAATTTTAATCTGATTGGACAGAATTAAACACATGATCAAATATCTTACTATACGATTGGAAGTTAAAATCATCAAAAAATAATCATTATAAATTATTTTCATTACTTATTTTACATACCGAAAACTAAACTACGCTGATCGTGTTTTGAAATATCTTGAGTGGTATTAAAAATTATTGAATAAAAACAACTTTTTTTAATTAAATTAATCAATTTATTTTCAGTTTCTTGAGCCAGCAAATTTATAGCTTACTTTTGTATTTGGGGGCTCAAGCAATTTGTTTTTAAGTTATTGCTTCTATCGATTAATTTAGCTAAAACAGGATCATATCATATTAACCTAGTAAAAGAACCACCGACAAAAAATTACCTTTTCGGAATTCACTTTCATCTAAACTATCAGCATGTGCACGAAACGCTAAATTGCACCCGGAAAGAGTAAGAGTTACGTCAATTACCCCGTTTCATTACTCCCTTATAAATTCCCTATTTTGATGCTTATCAGAAAAATATGTTTTGGTCCCCAGTTTAAAGAAAGTAAGTATTAAGCTTGGAGGCTTTAAGGGGCCCCTCGTAACGTCGCCCCCCCCCTGCCTTGTGGGCCTGTCAGCTACGATACTGGTTATGTATCGACTCTCGTCAAAGACATTACCTAACGAAACATATGCAGAATATTCTACTTAATAGAAATAATAGTGATTTATATACCAAGTCAGTAGAGTGACTATTTATCGAACAAGTCTGATATTACGAGCAGAGGGAGCGAAGCGAGCGAGTCAAGTAACAGACGAGTTAGATAAAGAGTCTTTACTGACGTGGTGCATACAAAATTTTATCGCCAATCATAAAAAACATTAACACTTACTTAGTATTAAACTAGTTGTAATAACTAAAATAATTTTAAATTGTATTTTGGTATAAAATAGTTTATTTAAAACTTCTAAAAGTCATCCACATGGATTGCAAAACGTTTTCGTTCTGAACAGAACATCTTCAGTGCCTGGAATGAAGTATTTCCACGTTAGATTAAGGCAAAAAGGTTAAAATTGTGACTGTTAATGAGAAAATTATGTGGAGAATACTTACATTCCGCAAAGTAGTTGTAACTAGCACACCAATGAAGGTGGTAACTTCAAAATATATGGCTTACATTATACCTTATGATAAAATATTATGACTACAAGTCGATGTTACTAGATTAAAATATGTATGTGCCTAAAGAGCAACATACTTCCCTGCTCGAAAAAACTAGGTACTTGCCATTTGAATTAGCACAGACCAACTGATGTAAAATGAAAAGGAATGACAAAGAGTGACATGACAAGACAAGGTAAAGTCAATTTTTGGTTACGAACTTCAAAAAGTGTAGTTTTAATTTTTTGGATTTTAATAAAATGTAAAGGTAGGTAATAGCTGATTGAAAATATAATTAAAATTGTTTAAAAAATATAAGTTGAGAATCTATTGTAAAGTCTAAATAGCAACTCTCTAATCCAGAAAAAACTTTAGGTTTGTTGGAAATAAGATCGGTATAAGTCATGGTTAGAAGCTTGACGTCATTGATTGTTAAATTTAAAGGTGAAAGTTTAATTTGGTGTAATAGAATGAGGTTTATACTATATGTAAACAATAAATGACCTGAAGTGGAGAGATTGGATGGTAAATAAAGCGGATTTTAATGAAAATGTTATTTATAGATATAAGTAATGTTGGTTGCCTAACATGGTGAGGAATGTTTAAATTTGGCTGTATACTGTTGTAATGATGATTATGTCTGTTAAAATTGTAAAGGAAATTATGGAAAAAAATTAAAGTTAAAATAACTAAAAGAATACAGATCAAGAGTAAATTACAGTATTAAAGAAATAATTGTAAACAATGGAATTAATAAAATAATAATGGATTAGTAACGAAAAGGAAAATAAAATATGTGACAGCAAAATCTAATTACACTTTATGTTGTTTAGGATGGAATAAAATCGTTCAAGAAGAAATACCATGAAGGCTTCCAGCAGCAGTGGTTAAAGTGTGGGTGAATAATGTAATGATGTCTAATAATATAGGATAATTATGTGTTAGTGTCAATATGTAATGGAGAATCTAGAATGCTGAGTATCTGAGATAGCGAACTATGAGTTTGATGTGGTATATGGTAGGGGAGTGAACAAACTGAACCAAGTTTGATGTAATCTTAGTGCAAGTTTATAATCTTAAATGACAGAGATGTTAACCAGAATTAAGAATGATGTAAAAGAACTAATATGAAATTAAATTAAAATAGCTGAGTAATGTGGGTTGCCTAATATGTAGATGAAAAAATGAAAAAATGAACAGACTGAATTTAAGCTAATGGATTTATGTTTGCAGTACCCTATTGTTTAGTATAGTCTAATAAAATTATTTTGAAAGAGAAAAAGGTAACATCAAAATAAAAAAGTTAGTAAAATGTGTAGCAGACCAAAGGAGTTGACTGTAGTAGTTATTGAATGAGATGAATGAAGCGAAGGTGACATAACAGGCAACAAAACAAAGTGATTATGTGGTAAGAGAGAGAACATTCCAAAGAGAGACAAGTAAACCAGATCAAGATTTAAGGGCTATTATCAGTAAGAAAATGAGAGTCTAAATAAATTAAGATAAAAATTTTGTGATATAAGAGCTGTAGGACCCGAAATGACAGAAACATGAGGTAAGACAAGAAAAAACACACAACTATAGGAATAGAAAATAAATGTAAAAGAAGATGGGAAATAAAAGAAAGAGGAAAGTAAGAAAATGTAAAGAAGAAGAAATGGAAAAGAGGAAAAGAAAAAAGAAAAGAAGGAAAAGAAGAGAAGAAAGAGGAAAAGAAAAACAGAAAAGAAGAATCGAAACTATGGTAGGAATCGGATAAAGTAGGAGAAAAGAGTGAAGGTAAAGAGAAGGTGCAAGTCTAGATGTGTGTTAATGGGTGATTAGTAAGGAAATAGAAAAATGTTAGAAACTAGTGGGGCGTTGGGAAAGAGGGAACAAGGTAATGAATAGAAATAACGGAAAATGAATATGGGAGAGTATAAGAAGGATTAAAGTTGGGTTAGGGGAATAACTGTCGATGGATAGGAGTAAAAGGACGATTAAGAGTGGTTTGACGATTAACACAATTAGGGCTAGTTCTCATGTCTCTAGAAATCTCAAGGTCCTCATACAGATCCAACCGTAGAGTGTTCCTGTCTTGGATGTTGTGGATTAATTTAACACCATCAGGGATGCTGAGATTGTGATTGTTAACTTTTAGGTGATGAGAAAAAGCTGAAGTAGTATCTCTCTTAGAATGTTCAGCAGATCTGGTTGATAGTGATCTGCAAGTCCTGCCGATGTAAGAGGCATCACAATCAGAACAAATCAATCTGTAGACTCCACTACGGTTCATATAGTGTATTGTATCTTTTGTATTTGTCAAAAAGTGGCCAAGGGTGTTACCAACTTTGAAAGAAATATGTATGTTTTCTGAAGAATTAGATACAATACGTTTAATCTTTTCAGATAGAGTGGGGTTGTGATATGGTAATGACCTGAAAATGGGTGAAGAGGAAGAGGACTGACGGAAAGCCGAATTTTGTAACATTCTAGATTCTCTTTTACGGATGAGTTTGACTATTATAGAGGGATCGTAACTATTGTTGACAGCTATTTGTTTTATGATGTTGAGTTCATTATTGAATGAGTCTGTTGGCATAGGTATAGAAAAAAGTCTGTGTATGAAACTTATAAAAGCTGCTAATTTGTGTGATAGAGGATGATTAGAAGAGAAATGAATAACGTGGTCTGTTTGGGTGGGTTTACGAAAGATACCAAAGTTGAATTGGTCGTTAAATCTGGAAATAGATAAATCAAGAAAGTTAATGGACTGAGAAGATTCTAGTTCCATGGTAAATTTGATATTAGGGTGGATTTGGTTAATTTTGAGAAGAAGTTGTTGAGCTGAGTCAGGGTTACCAGCAATGAAGACCAAACAATCATCTACATAGCGAAACCAATGTAGAATTTCTGGATTTTTCATGATGTGATTGGACTCTAAATGATCCATAAAGACATCAGCTAGGAATGGGGACAAGCAACTGCCCATTGCTAAACCATCGGGTTGTTTGTAGAATTTGTTATTAAATTGGAAGAAATCTTGAGATAGACATAATCCATAATTTTTTTTAAACTATGGTATACAGCCAACTATTGGGATTTTTCCATTGATTTTATTTTAATGACAGTATGGTCAATTTGGCTCTTCAGTATTTGCGACTAGCAACACGCCGAAACAACTTGAAACTTGATATATGGTTTATTCAACAGTGTCTCAAATTCAAAGTTTTTCCAACTTTCAGTATTGTCAGGACATCTAAAAATGTACCACCTAACATCAGGACTTCACTACAGATAAAACTTATGAAGAAAGAGATATGTTCACACTATAGCAAACTTAATTACATCAATTGTAAGCTTAAGGTAATGTATGATTCTTTGCTCGATACATTTGGATTTATTAACATCAATAATTTTTTGACAGATGTGCATGACAAGGTAGATGCTTCTAATTCAATTAAATTCAATAGAGTACACAATAAACTTATTAATCTTGACAATAATGACAAAGCCTCTCAGGATAGAAATAACAATAAAACATTTTCAGATTTTCAATTTCACCCCAGAATAAAAAACCTTACTGATATCAGCTTTACTGAAAATGAGATTAAATTACTAAACTATGGTCTCAAATACTCCGTCCCTAAAGATTTATCTCTACATGATCTTGAGAGTCTATCTATTGAGACAGATATAGTAATCCAAAATCTTTCATTATCCCTTTCACAAAGAACGTCAACTAGAAATTCCTGTTACCGTTACATTAATAAGTACAAAAATAAGATTTCTTCACCGTCAAATTCTTCAGCTTCTAACAATTCTCTCTTTCCCGACAATCTTTCATTCAAACAAGCACAATCGCATCTTAAAACTCTTAAATCAATTAAACTTAAAATTTCCAGTCACAATCTAATTTTTTCTAGGGCTGATAAAGGTAACTGTTTGGTCATTCTGGACCAAGATTCTTACAACAATAAAGTCTCATCTTTTCTAGAGGAAAATCACTTCACTCTTATACCAACTGATCCCTCTAAGAGATTCATAGGTAAATTGAAAGATAATATCAAAAAATACTCTGAATTTTTATCTGATCATGAGGCTCCTTACCATAAACTCCCTGGTAATCCTCTCATTCCAAGGCTATACGGTTTGCCTAAGATACATAAAATTGGAATTCCTATACGCCCAGTCGTCAGTTTCATCAATACTCCAGTGTCTATTTTATCTAAATTCATACTTAATACCTTAAAAAATCTACTTAACTTCACCCCACATTTTACTGTATTAAATTCATATCAATTAGTTGACAAACTTCAACTCATCAACCTTACTCCTGACATAACTATGCTATCTTTTGATGTTAGCAACTTATTCACTTCAGTACCCAAACTTGAAACTTTAAGTCTGGTAAAATCACTCTTAGTCAACAAATCTATTCATCCCAATGTCATTTCACCGATACTAAATATCCTTGATTATGTCTATCTCAAGATTTCTTCCAATTTAATAACAAATTCTACAAACAACCCGATGGTTTAGCAATGGGCAGTTGCTTGTCCCCATTCCTAGCTGATGTCTTTATGGATCATTTAGAGTCCAATCACATCATGAAAAATCCAGAAATTCTACATTGGTTTCGCTATGTAGATGATTGTTTGGTCTTCATTGCTGGTAACCCTGACTCAGCTCAACAACTTCTTCTCAAAATTAACCAAATCCACCCTAATATCAAATTTACCATGGAACTAGAATCTTCTCAGTCCATTAACTTTCTTGATTTATCTATTTCCAGACTTAACGACCAATTCAACTTTGGTATCTTTCGTAAACCCACCCAAACAGACCACGTTATTCATTTCTCTTCTAATCATCCTCTATCACACAAATTAGCAGCTTTTAGAAGTTTCATACACAGACTTTTTTCTATACCTATGCCAACAGACTCATTCAATAATGAACTCAACATCATAAAACAAATAGCTGTCAACAATGGTTACGATCCCTCTATAATAGTCAAACTCATCCGTAAAAGAGAATCTAGAATGTTACAAAATTCGGCTTTCCGTCAGTCCTCTTCCTCTTCACCCATTTACAGGTCATTACCATATCACAACCCCACTCTATCTGAAAGGATTAAACGTATTGTATCTAATTCTTCAGAAAACATACATATTTCTTTCAAAGTTGGTAACACCCTTGGCCACTTTTTGACAAATACAAAAGATACAATACACTATATGAACCGTAGTGGAGTCTACAGATTGACTTGTTCTGATTGTGATGCCTCTTACATCGGCAGGACTTGCAGATCACTATCAACCAGATCTGCTGAACATTCTAAGAGAGATACTACTTCAGCTTTTTCTCATCACCTAAAAGTTAACAATCACAATCTCAGCATCCCTGATGGTGTTAAATTAATCCACAACATCCAAGACAGGAACACTCTACGGTTGGATCTGTATGAAGACCTTGAGATTTCTAGAGACATGAGAACTAGCCCTAATTGTGTTAATCGTCAAACCACTCTTAATCGTCCTTTTACTCCTATCCATCGACAATTATTCCCCTAACCCAACTTTAATCCTTCTTATACTCTCCCATATTCATTTTCCGTTATTTCTATTCATTACCTTGTTCCCTCTTTCCCAACGCCCCACTAGTTTCTAACATTTTTCTATTTCCTTACTAATCACCCATTAACACACATCTAGACTTGCACCTTCTCTTTACCTTCACTCTTTTCTCCTACTTTATCCGATTCCTACCATAGTTTCGATTCTTCTTTTCTGTTTTTCTTTTCCTCTTTCTTCTCTTCTTTTCCTTCTTTTCTTTTTTCTTTTCCTCTTTTCCATTTCTTCTTCTTTACATTTTCTTACTTTCCTCTTTCTTTTATTTCCCATCTTCTTTTACATTTATTTTCTATTCCTATAGTTGTGTGTTTTTTCTTGTCTTACCTCATGTTTCTGTCATTTCGGGTCCTACAGCTCTTATATCACAAAATTTTTATCTTAATTTATTTAGACTCTCATTTTCTTACTGATAATAGCCCTTAAATCTTGATCTGGTTTACTTGTCTCTCTTTGGAATGTTCTCTCTCTTACCACATAATCACTTTGTTTTGTTGCCTGTTATGTCACCTTCGCTTCATTCATCTCATTCAATAACTACTACAGTCAACTCCTTTGGTCTGCTACACATTTTACTAACTTTTTTTATTTTGATGTTACCTTTTTCTCTTTCAAAATAATTTTATTAGACTATACTAAACAATAGGGTACTGCAAACATAAATCCATTAGCTTAAATTCAGTCTGTTCATTTTTTCATTTTTTCATCTACATATTAGGCAACCCACATTACTCAGCTATTTTAATTTAATTTCATATTAGTTCTTTTACATCATTCTTAATTCTGGTTAACATCTCTGTCATTTAAGATTATAAACTTGCACTAAGATTACATCAAACTTGGTTCAGTTTGTTCACTCCCCTACCATATACCACATCAAACTCATAGTTCGCTATCTCAGATACTCAGCATTCTAGATTCTCCATTACATATTGACACTAACACATAATTATCCTATATTATTAGACATCATTACATTATTCACCCACACTTTAACCACTGCTGCTGGAAGCCTTCATGGTATTTCTTCTTGAACGATTTTATTCCATCCTAAACAACATAAAGTGTAATTAGATTTTGCTGTCACATATTTTATTTTCCTTTTCGTTACTAATCCATTATTATTTTATTAATTCCATTGTTTACAATTATTTCTTTAATATTGTAATTTACTCTTGATCTGTATTCTTTTAGTTATTTTAACTTTAATTTTTTTCCATAATTTCCTTTACAATTTTAACAGACAGAATCATCATTACAACAGTATACAGCCAAATTTAAACATTCCTCACCATGTTAGGCAACCAACATTACATATATCTATAAATAACATTTTCATTAAAATCCGCTTTATTTACCATCCAATCTCTCCACTTCAGGTCATTTATTGTTTACATATAGTATAAACCTCATTCTATTACACCAAATTAAACTTTCACCTTTAAATTTAACAATCAATGACGTCAAGCTTCTAACCATGACTTATACCGATCTTATTTCCAACAAACCTAAAGTTTTTTCTGGATTAGAGAGTTGCTATTTAGACTTTACAATAGATTCTCAACTTATATTTTTTAAACAATTTTAATTATATTTTCAATCAGCTATTACCTACCTTTACATTTTATTAAAATCCAAAAAATTAAAACTACACTTTTTGAAGTTCGTAACCAAAAATTAACTTTACCTTGTCTTGTCATGTCACTCTTTGTCATTCCTTTTCATTTTACATCAGTTGGTCTGTGCTAATTCAAATGGCAAGTACCTAGTTTTTTCGAGCAGGGAAGCATGTTGCTCTTTAGGCACATACATATTTTAATCTAGTAACATCGACTTGTAGTCATAATATTTTATCATAAGGTATAATGTAAGCCATATATTTTGAAGTTACCACCTTCATTGGTGTGCTAGTTACAACTACTTTGCGGAATGTAAGTATTCTCCACATAATTTTCTCATTAACAGTCACAATTTTAACCTTTTTGCCTTAATCTAACGTGGAAATACTTCATTCCAGGCACTGAAGATGTTCTGTTCAGAACGAAAACGTTTTGCAATCCATGTGGATGACTTTTAGAAGTTTTAAATAAACTATTTTATACCAAAATACAATTTGAAGTTTTTACTTCTGTATAGGTTTTTTTAAACTATGGTATACAGCCAACTATTGGGATTTTTCCATTGATTTTAACTAAAATAATACCAAAAATTAAAAATACCGTTAATAGTTACGTCAGTGCTTATGAACTGTATATTTTTAATAATTAAAGTAAATAAATTTTAAGTTCACTCAAATAAATTATCTATTACTGCCATAGACCCCTTACATTCAATCTCGTTAATTTGATTAATCGCGTCAGGTAAAGCAAAATTCTTCTTTCAGTACAATAAAGTGTTACTTTACTGCCGCAAATGAGTGCAATAATGAGTGATTTTAGTGACGATTGACGATAAAAGTTATTGAAACATCGAAAAGCTATTCACTTATTTTTTGTTAATATGTGTCCACTAAGATAATTTCGTCATTACGTTTTTCCTGTAAGAGTTTAATTAAAAAAGAACTTTGATACAGTCAAGTTACTGCGTTCTTACTTTATTTTACACAGAATTAAGATATTGGTCAAATAGAAATAGAGGACGACTTCAAATTTACAATTAGTTTAGAAAAGAAAGATTTGAAAAGTTTTGATCCCAGTGCTGCATATTTTTGTTTTGGTGGTCTTGAAATGGTTGGATAGATTTACAACCGTAGTAAAAATCTCATTGTATTCTTATTGCTTTTGTCTTGGTTGAACTAGTAAAGACACAAACAATCAAGAAAAATTACTTGAAAATTTTTTGTTTTTCTTTATTTCACATAGATACGTCATGTCGTCAAGGTCAAGGAAATTAATTGAGCTGGCATTAAATTCTTCAAAAGATCTATCAAATACATCAGGTAATTATTTACAACCTTTTTATTTTGAATTTTATATGTGATTGGATTATACAATTTTACCAAATCATATTTTTAGACACTTCAGATACAGATGTAAATGACTTCTCATCCGATACTGATGGAGATCCCACATATTACCCATCGTCCGATGACGAGTTAATTGAACAGCAAGTAGGTTTCTTAAATTTTAATTTCTCAAATTTTATTTTTAATAGAAAAATTTTATACCACCAGCAGCTGGTGTCTTTAAGTGTTAAGTATTACCTAATCATGTAATTTTTAGAGGTCAATATCCGAGATTTTATCCCTCATGACACTTGAAAATTTATTAGTTTTCAGAATAGATATTCTTCTATCGACTCCCTAAGATGGCATAAGTAAGGGATAAAATCGTCGCACAAGACAATTTTTTCTTAATGCGGAAAATTCGATTTTCCGGAAAACGCAACCTAATTCAACTCTAAAATTCCTTTTTTTTGTTCTCTAAAATGTGCTCTAAAATTCAGTACACAAAAAGGCATAAGGGATAAAATCGTATTGAAATCAAGTGGTATAATATTTATAACAATAAAAACAATTGGAATGTTACACGTATGATGTCATAATCAGTCACACGGAAAATATAGCAAAAACACGGAAATTTTGAAGTGGATATCTCTATTTTATGGCAGCCTTATGCCAACATTTTTATGAATAGAATTAATACTCCTCTATCGATTCCTAAGATGGCATAAGGGATAAAATGTAATAAATCGAGATAAATTGGAATAAAAAGTGATAAATATAGACGAACTAAGACAAATCGGGAGAAAATGTGATAAATCAAAATAGAATGTAATAAATCTGGGTAAAATGGGATAAATCGGAACAAAATGGAAAAAAGTCGGAACAAACAAGATAAATTGAGATAAACTGCTATAAATCGGGACAAAATCGGACGAAACGGGATAAAATAGGATAAATCAGGATAAAATGAATAATATTGGGAATAGTCGGAATAAAACGGAATAATTCAGAATATATAAGGATAAAGCGGATTAATTTTTTTTAAATCCTGGTACTTCTTATTGTTGACTTGTCACCCTTTACTCTCATAAAAACTCTATGGCAATTTTATTTCAAATAAAAAATTTTCAAGTGTGTTGTAAAGTAGCAATTTTCACAATGATGAAGTTGATGGAATGACAAAAAATTGAAATTCTTTGCATAATTGAGCTTGGTGATAAAAGCTCAATTATTCAATGAAATCCCTTCTGATCATCCTCGTACATGTCAAAAGGAGGTGAGTAAAATAGAGGCTAAATTTAGAAAATTAATTTAGAGATTTGACAAAACCTGGACTTTTTGCTCGAAATAAAAATGAACTTGACGTTTTGGTTTTTTTGGAAGAAAATTCATGAACTTCTCTGTCGCAGATTGGATTGGGACCAAGTAACACATGCCGAAATCTGTTGCTTATAAAACAGTTCAAAAGAACGTGCACAATAGGTGAATCCTACATAATTATTTATTAAAAAATATATTTATAAATAAAGAGGGTCCGAATAGGGGTTCGTCCCAATACTCCGGAAATTATTGAAAGCCTGCAAAGTGAGTAAATTAACCGCTTTGGATATTGTAATGCCGTAAATGGAGCAAGTTTTTGAACATTTAATTTGATGTTTTTGTTAAAGGTTTAGTTTTTGGCTACCTGTATACACAAATTTACCATAAAAACTCATTAAAAAATAAAAATCTGCGGTATCTAGAATTTTTTCCAAAAACACACTTACGAATTTGAAATGAATTTACAAATTTACTTTTGGGAGTCATTGTATTCAAGTTTAAACAATGATCACTACACTATAACTGCTACAGAAGCAAACATTTAATATTTGCTAACGTTTTAATTAAAGGAGCATATTTAATTTAAAGAAATTTAACTTCAATAATTACATATTAACAAAAAATTTTGCAGGAAATGGAGGAAACAGAAACTAGGAATTCGGAAAATCCAAGTACAAGTAAAATACCTGTTATTAGTACAACAGTAAACGACCAAAATGAAGGTTCACTGCAAAGTTCGTTAGTATGGGTATGTATTTTTACAATCCAATATTTGATAATTTTATTTAAATAAAACGTATTTCAGCAAATGGAAGATACGAGAATTAACAGTTCAGAAAATTCAAATATAGATGCTACACCAGCTACACCTGTTGTTAGTCAAGCAATAAATAATGAAGATGAAATTCTACTACAAAGTTCATTAATTTCGGTACGTACTTTCTCACACGTACTTTATTGGTATCGACGACTTCAAATTAAAAAAAAAATCTGATTGTCACTTACATAAATCGTGATAAATCAGAATAAATTGGAACAAATCGGAATGAATCGGAATAAATCAGGATAAATCCGAATAAATAGAATAAATCGATAAAAATCGGAATAAAGTGGGATAAAGAGAAATAAATTTGGAAAACGTTGCGATCAAATGGGATAAATCTAGGTAAAATTAGTAATGTTAACTAAATTTATATATAAATTATTTAAATGAAATGAAAATTCATGTAAATATTTATCAAAGAAGCTTCTTCGTTTTCAGTGGGTGTGCTCACCTCTCCTGTTTTTTTTTATAATTTTAATAAGTTGGTTTATAAATTTTGTGAGGCCATCCCTAACCTTGCAACTATAAGATGTAATTTTGGTTCATTCTTTGGGTTTTCTATAACAAAAGAGGTAAGTTAAAAGTATCTGTTAATAGACGACCCAAATACGGTCGCCAGAAATACTAATTGCCGATTAAATTAATGCATTTCCTTTTAAATTAACTAATTGAAATAAAAGTGGCCGGAAATGTCAATCAGTATTTTCTGACACTTTTCCTTCTAGAAGTTAATTTCTACAAGGAATAGGGCTGGATCCAGCGTACCAAACAAAAGTTGATCAATAGCAAGCTGAAAATTTGGTAATATCTTAACGGTGTCTAGTCGGACAAACTTTGATGTAAGGGAACACTGGAACAGGGGAAGTTTTAATTGTGAAACAGTTTAAAAATGAACGTCAGATTACGAAAACATCCCTATTTTGTCGTTTTTTGTCGGACAGAACATCCACTTGATTTGTTACCCTTTCATTAAACTCTCATGCAAAAATCAGACTCCTATTACTAACCAACACGATTCCTGTCATTTGACATGTTCTTCGTGTTCCACTCATTAAAATGCCCAGTTGGTGATAAACACCAGTCTGATTTTTGCATGAAAGTTACTGAAATGGTAACAAATTAATTGGAAGTTCTGTCCGACAAAATACATGGAACGTTTTCGTAGTCTGACGTTCCAAATTTTTAAACTGTTTCACAATTAAAACTTCCCCTTTCCAGTGTTCCCATACATCAAAGTTTGTCCGACTAGGCACCGTTAAGCTATTAACAAATTTTCAGCTTGCTACTAATCAACTTTTTTTGGTACGCGGGATCCAGGTCTACAAAGGCATAAATTTAATCAGCAACCCGTGTTTCTGGCGACCCTATTTGGGTTATCTATTTACAGATACTTTTAACTTGTCTATTTTGTTACAGAATTGGAGAAAACTCAAACAATGAACCAAAATCTATCACCTCCTGAACAAAGCCCCAGAAATTACAAGATGTAAATTTTAAAAATGACCAATTTCACATTTTTAAATTTTTATTTTTGTTTCAGAAAGCATGTGGTGAACCATCCTGTTCTAAAGATCTGTTATCGATACCTTCTAAAGACATTTCCAATAAAGTAAAGAAACTTAGAAGTAAATGTATTCGTCTTCCAGATATTTGCTATTATTGTGAGGATGAAGTCTTAAACTTTGCTCGTCATATTTGTCGAAATCATTCTTAAGAAATTGAGGTTGTAAAGATTAACTCTTTTCCTGCAAACTCTATAGAACGGCGGCGTTTAATAGCAACTTTGCGAAAAAAAGGAAATTTCCTGAGAAGTACAGATTCTGTATATAAACCAGTTCACAAAAAATTGACGAAGGATTCTGAACTGGATTACATAGCATGCCCTTTTTGTAAAGGATTTTATTCACGAAAGCTATTGTGGAGACATAAAAAGAACTGCAACGAAAACAAAACGACGGCACTTTCATTAGCTAGCGGATCACGGGGATTTCCAAAATTAAATATTAATCAAGATCTGAGAGTAAAAGTATTTTCTCGAATGCGCACCGATAAAGTTTCCCTAACAGCACAAAAAATCCTCTAATTTGCGCTTTTGGAGCACGATACTTATCTACACATAGAGAAGTACACCACGTGAACATATGTTCTAGAAAAATGAGAGAATTGGCTAAAATTCTAAGAGAATCCCAAAAACTGGACATAAATATTAAAAATTTTTATGATTTACTTCAACCGCAATATTTTGATGTTGTAGTACAGAGTACAAAAATAATTGCCAGGTACGATTCTCAAAAAGATGTACAGGGTGAGGCAGATAAAGGGCCTATTAGAAATATCTCGAGAACTAAAGGTAATAGACCCATGAAAATTGGCACGAAGGGGTTTTGAAGAGTGATCTATTTAATGAAAATATCCTTATCTATTTGCTACTTCCGGTTATACCGGAAGTTGCTCATAACTTCGTTTTTTAAATGGGACACCCTATATAGGGTGAGGCAGATAACTGGCCTATTAGAAATATCTCGAGAACTAAAGGCAACAGAATCATGAAAATTGGAATAAAGGGGTTTTGATGGATGATCTATTAAATGAAAATATTTTCATCTCTTTGCAACTTCCGGTTATACCGGAAGTTGCTTATAACTTGCTTTTTTAAATGGGACACCCTGTATATTTTTACATTTTTGGATTCTCAATATCTTCTTTCTTAAAATATGAGATTTTGTAATATTATACAGGGTATTTTAAAAGATATTTACGTTTTTTTATCAATTTCGTAGCAATATTCACACCCTGTAGAATTGTAATAGTTTGACATTAAAAGCTCTGCTTACGTTCAAGTGATTTTTAATATAGTCTATTATTGTTAAGAATCATTAGTATAGCTAATTTCGAAATTTTAGTATACAAGGTTGGTCGAAACTCGGAATGAATATTTTCTGAGTTTTCTTAAATAGAACACCCTGTATTTTAGTATTGTAATGAAATGATATTTCATAGTACTTTTCTATTTTAAAAGTATTCCCTATACCTAACTGCTTTAATTTGTGAGTTATTGGTGATTCAAGCTAAACATTAATTGCAACAAAAAATACGTAAAATTTTATTAAGTCGGCCGTGAAAATATTCAATCACAAATTTTTTTTCAGAAATAAATACATATTAATCAAAAAGATCCTTAAAATTACTAATAATGGTTTAGCTATCAAAATACCTACGTAGTTAAGATTGTTGGTGCGACTAACAATTAAGCACAAATTAAAGCAGTTAGGTATAGGGAATGCTTAGGAAATAAAAAAGTACCATAAAATATCATTTCATTACAATACTAAAATACAGGGTGTTCCATTTAGGAAAACTCAGAAAATACTCATTCCGAGTTTCGAACAACCCTGTATACTAAAATTAAAAATTTAGCTATACTAATGATTCTTAACAATAGTAGACTATAATAAAAATCATTTGAACGTGAGTAGAGTTTTGGTTGTCAAACTACTACAATTCTACAGGGTGTGAATATTGCTACGAAATTAATAAAAAAAACGTAATTATATTTTAAAATACCCTGTATAACATTACAAATCCTCATATTTTAAGAAAGAAGACATCGAAGAGAATCCAAAAATGTCAAAATATACAGGGTGTCCCATTAAAAAAAACGAAGTTATAAGCAACTTCCGGTATAACCGGAAGTTGCAAAGAGATGAAAATATTTTCATTTCGGAAGTTGCAAAGAGATGAAAATATTTTCATTTAATAGGTCATCCTTCAAAACCCCTGTATTCCAATTTTCATGATTCTGTTAACTTTAGTCTCGAGATATTTCTAATAGGCCAGTTATCTGCCTCACCCTGTATATTTTTACATTTTTAGATTCTACTCGAAGTCTTATTTCTTAAAATGAGGTTTTGAATTGTTATACAGGGTAGTTTAAAAGATAATTACGTTCTTTTATTAATTTCGTAGCAAATTTCACACCCTGTAGAATTAAAGTAGTTTGACATCAAAAACTTTATTTATGTTCAAATTATTTTTAATATAGTCTACTATTGTCAGAAATTATTAGTATAGCTAATTGTTGAATTTTAGTATACAGGGTCGGTCGAAACTCGGAATGAGTATTTTCTGAGTTTTCTTAAATGGAACACCCTGTATTTTAGTATTGTATTGAAATGATATTTTATGGTACTTTTTTATTTCTTAAGCATTCCCTATACCTAACTGCTTTAATTTGTGCTTAATTGTTAATCGCACCAAGAATCTAACAACGTAAGTATTTTGATAGCTCAACCATTATTGGGAATTTTAACGATCAGTCTAGATAAATATGTATTTATTTCCGAAAAATTATTTGTGACTGAATATTTTCAAGGCCAACCTAATAAAATTTCACGTATTTTTTGTTGCAATTAATGTTTGGCTTGAATCACCAATAACTCACAAATTAAAGCAGTTAGGTATAGGGAATGCTTATAAAATGAAAAAGTACCATAAAATATCATTTCATTACAATACTAAAATACAGGGCGTTCCATTTAAGAAAACTCAGAAAATATTCATTCCGTGTTTTGACCAACCCTGTATACTAAAATTCAATATATAGCTATACTAATGTTTAACAATAGTAGACAATATTAAAAATCATATGAACGTAAATAGAGTTTTTGATGTCAAAGTACTATAATTCTACAGGGTGTGAAATCTGCTACGAAATTAATAAAAACACGTAATTATCTTTTAAGCTACCCTGTATAATATAAAACCTCATTTAAGAAAGGAGACATCGAGGAAAATCCAAAAATGGAAAAATATACAGGGTGTCCCATTTAAAAAAACGAAGTTATGAGCAACTTCCGGTATAACCGGAAGTAGCAAATAGATGAAAATATTTTCATTAAATAGATCACTCTTCAAAACCCCTTCTTTCCAATTTTCATGATTCTGTTGCCTTTAGTTCTCGAGATATTTCTAATAGGCCCTTTATCTGCCTCACCCTATATATTTGTCCCCTACTTTCGGCATGAACATTAGTAGAAGTTTAAAGGACTGTTGCGATATTGCAATTTTGCATCTTGTTAAGCAAAAATATAATTGTTATACCCTACCATCAGCAGATATAGAAGCAAAAATTACTATGTTTAAGCAGTTGGTAGAGAGCACTTGGAAACATGAAATATCAAGTCAAGCTGGTAATGATTTGAATACTAAGACCTGGAATAAAACTACTATAGTGCCTTTAGCTGCAGTTGTAAAATGCTTAGTGGACGTTCAATTATTGGCATACTGTAAGGACGCAGAAGGAGCGCAGTATGTAAGTTTTTATTTTTTGAATACAGCAATAACATATTTTCAATATACTCTTCAGTTTCAAACACAGCGCAGCCAACCCCATACGCTCCACTCTAAATAGTTGCACATACATTGACGGATGCAGAATGGTAGTTTAATGAAAAAACGCAGAAAACATAGAAAGATGTATATATATATATATATATATATATATATATATATATATATATATATATATATATATATATATATATATACGCGAGCAACGCACCATGCGAGTCCCGATATATCCAGCAGACCACCCGAGACCCACCATAACCAAAGTGTATAATTAGATTTTTATTATAGAAAAATAAAGAATATAATATGAACTTTTATGGGCCCCAGAGAGGGGTAAGAAAAATCTTTTAGTTTAAAAAATCTATACGGAGCATACCGTGCGAGTCCCACTTACAAGTCAAAAGGACATGCGAGTCCCGCCAGTTATACATGGCACACTCAGCAAACAATATGAGACCCAGCGATGTTGCCACAACGCTGGGTCTCGTATTGTTTGCCGAATATTTTAGGTACTTCCCCGGTTTGTATATTTCACCTCGAATTTAACAGTTTTGTTTCAGCGGTTATTTTAATTCTTGTGAATAGTAAGGGCGGACGTAAAATAGTGATTTTAGGCGCAAGGATAAATATTAGGTACCTATGGAAAATAGATCAAAAAAAATTTTGGAACTCGCGTTGGACGAAAATAATAAAAGTAAGTACCTCAAGTGTTTTTTAATTTATGCAAAGTAGTTAATATTACTTACACACGTCTAATTATTTAAAGTTTTTACAAAATATTTATTATAAATGAATTAATAAATTAAAAAATGCCATTTTATTATAAACTTCGGAGCGCTTTTATAAATTATGTTTTTTTATTGGCAATTGTTGGTGGAATAAATAATTTTTTATTCTATTCTTATTTATTTCTTAAATTTTTAGAAAAAGATTATTCAAATGCAAATAAGATGGGGAAATCTTATTTTGGGCCGCCTAGCAAAACGAAACAAAATGCGAAGAAAAAAACTGAGCTTTTAGAGCCCAATGTAAAGATCTTATCGAACGTTAACCTTAAAGAAAAAATTGATAACTACTTGCAAACTATAACAACTCCCTTTTTTTTTGAATGTCAAGAAAATAAAATAGATGAATCAACATTATCTGAAAGTAAAAATAACGTAGAGGTAAGTCTTGATCTCATTTAGTGTAAATTAAAGTATACACCAAGAAAACTATTTTAATTTTTAGACTCCATTTAATAAGTATGATAAAGAAAAAAAACAGGACCATTTAAAACCCAAAGCAAATATTTTACTGGAACCAGATGTTAAACTTAATGATAACATTGATAACGACTCACAACCTTTAAACAAAACCTTGGATTTATATGAATTTCAAGAAAATGATTTAGAGGAAAAAGCATCAAAATCGCCTGAGTACGACAAGGTAAAAATTGTTTTAAACAAAATATTTAACAAAAACTTGTTTATTTTCATACTACTTGTGTGTGTGTGTGTGTGTGTGTGTGTGTGTGTGTGTGTGTGTGTGTGTGTGTGTGTGTGTGTGTGTGTGTGTGTGTGTGTGTGTGTGTGTGTGTGTGTGTGTGTGTGTGTGTGTGTGTGTGTGTGTGTGTGTGTGTGTGTGTGTGTGTGTGTGTGTGTGTGTGTGTGTGTGTGTGTGTGTGTGTGTGTGTGTGTGTGTGTGTGTGTGTGTGTGTGTGTGTGTGTGTGTGTGTGTGTGTGTGTGTGTGTGTGTGTGTGTGTGTGTGTGTGTGTGTGTGTGTGTGTGTGTGTGTGTGTGTGTGTGTGTGTGTGTGTGTGTGTGTGTGTGTGTGTGTGTGTGTGTGTGTGTGTGTGTGTGTGTGTGTGTGTGTGTGTGTGTGTGTGTGTGTGTGTGTGTGTGTGTGTGTGTGTGTGTGTGTGTGTGTGTGTGTGTGTGTGTGTGTGTGTGTGTGTGTGTGTGTGTGTGTGTGTGTGTGTGTGTGTGTGTGTGTGTGTGTGTGTGTGTGTGTGTGTGTGTGTGTGTGTGTGTGTGTGTGTGTGTGTGTGTGTGTGTGTGTGTGTGTGTGTGTGTGTGTGTGTGTGTGTGTGTGTGTGTGTGTGTGTGTGTGTGTGTGTGTGTGTGTGTGTGTGTGTGTGTGTGTGTGTGTGTGTGTGTGTGTGTGTGTGTGTGTGTGTGTGTGTGTGTGTGTGTGTGTGTGTGTGTGTGTGTGTGTGTGTGTGTGTGTGTGTGTGTGTGTGTGTGTGTGTGTGTGTGTGTGTGTGTGTGTGTGTGTGTGTGTGTGTGTGTGTGTGTGTGTGTGTGTGTGTGTGTGTGTGTGTGTGTGTGTGTGTGTGTGTGTGTGTGTGTGTGTGTGTGTGTGTGTGTGTGTGTGTGTGTGTGTGTGTGTGTGTGTGTGTGTGTGTGTGTGTGTGTGTGTGTGTGTGTGTGTGTGTGTGTGTGTGTGTGTGTGTGTGTGTGTGTGTGTGTGTGTGTGTGTGTGTGTGTGTGTGTGTGTGTGTGTGTGTGTGTGTGTGTGTGTGTGTGTGTGTGTGTGTGTGTGTGTGTGTGTGTGTGTGTGTGTGTGTGTGTGTGTGTTTTTGGCAGACAAAGTCTATTTGCCACAAACTATGACGTAAGAAAGATCAAATGTCTACTTTCGTCCTAATCACAAAATGAACTAATATGTCATAGACTCTTTTATCAAATGAAGCAAGGAGTGCTGAAATATTTACTGGAAGAGGAAATTTTATATTATTTAATTCCGTCATTAGTTCCAATGTTTCAAGTGTATATTTAGTGCAGTCGAAAAATATAATATGGTTTAAGTCGCCTATCGACATATTATTGCACCTTCATACTACTTATTTGCTCTATTTTATAAAACGTAATATCTTAAAAAGTCTTATTTTGGTGTTAATTATTAAATATTGCTTTAGCTGGAAGAAAAAACTTACACTCCATTAAAAGCTGTAAATTTTGATTGCTATCCAATTTTGACCAAAATTGACACGAATCTAAATACTGACCATAGAGACTATGAAGACAATGAAGACTTTAGCGAGTCACGTGACACATCCTCATATGTACCCGAAACGGAAATAGAGTTTGAGGGAGGGGAAGAGGAAACTATTATTCCAATTTTTAAGGTAATTTTTTAATACGACATATTTAATCAGTTCAAAAAAGTATTGGATAAATCCTTATTTTAAGTAAAATACAAAATGACAAGTAGATACTTATTTTAAAAGATATTGCTCAATGTAATTCTTTATTTATTTATAGACATTACTGATTGTATGTTATTAATTTTAGACCATAAACGTAACTTGCCCTGAATCAACTTTAACAAAGGACGAACCCTCGGAAAAGCCCCATATTTCTAACGTAAGTTAAAGAATTATTAGGTTAATAATTATTAGCAGTCATTGGGAATCCCTTGTCAGGGCCGCTCTGTCCATACGTGATATAATATATAAGTGATATATATTTATGAAAAGGCGCTCCGGGTTTTTGGCTAAATAACAAAAAGCGCAAGAACTATCTTAACCTTTAACTACACGCGCATCAAGTTATAACATAACTACACGCGTGGCGTACTTTATACGCCACAAGAAAATACACTTAAAAACAGCGGATTTGTTTATTTTTTTTTGAAGAAATACATTTAGTTGTTTGTTATAAACATTATTCGGCATCAGTGAATACTTGGAGTTCCTTCTCAGTAAGCCAATTGGGATTTATAACTGGAATCATGGAATAACTGGATTCCATGATAAATAAAATTACTAATAATTTTTTTTAAATGTGCTTTTTTTTACAGGAGAAAAAGTATTGTTTATAAAGAAAAATATATTTTGTGTCATAATGACTAAAAACAATTAAAATATGTACTTATATTACTACTTAGATTATTATAATCGTGGTGTATATTGACCACCACCGGAAACAACAAATTACTGTCCACCTATTATTGTCCACCAACAAACTGTAAATTATGATCTTCTCAGAACGCCGATTATAACGAAACTAAAACCAAATTGTAAATCACATTCCAGTGACAGGTTAGATAGATAAACAAGGTCAAAAATTAAATTTTTTAATATATGTGCAGTAGAATTCTTATATCTGGCGTACAAAATACGCCAGCGCGTGTAGTTAAAGGTTAAATACATAATTTACGTTTATGCACGAAAACATCTTTGTCCTCCTTCAATAGTCAAGGACAGCATGCTTAACCATTGTTCCCACTAGCCAGAAGGGCGGATTATGGATTATGAACCCAGAGCCCAGCAATAGGCCAGCGTCATTTACCTGTTATTTATGATTGTCGTTCTTAAACGTGCATAGTTAAAATTTTGTGAAAAGCGGTATATAGGCCAAGGTAGATCCTCTCAAAATAGTCAAAATTCTAAAAAAATTTTAACAGCATTATGCGTACTTTATTTTGTAATTATTCGTTTAAGTACTTGAGGGGAAGTGGATCGGTAAGAAACAAATTTTGAATGGGGGTCGGTGGGGGTGGTTTATAGGGGTGGAAAATTTGCCTTGCGATTTCCGGCTTAGGTTCGCATTTTTTCTAATAATATTGAACGTAAAAGTTGTAGGTATTAAAAAATCAAACAACTTATTTTGTTCTATGTATTTTTCAACATAACCTCAAAATTTACTAGAAAAACGCCAAAAACCACTTTTTTATGTTTTTCGGTGTAACTTTAACAAAAATTATTTAAATATAAGCAAATTTGGTGGAAATATACCTTTTTGCATCTAATATTTTTTAAAAAAATTTTAATGGCGAATATCGAACGGTTTCCGAGAAATTTCACTTTTTCATAAAATGACACTATACATTCAATCGAAAAATTTGGTAGCTCAAATTGAGCTTTTTGACTTTTGTAGGTAGGCATTATCTTCGATGAAACGTGTACTTTCAAATGAAAAAAAAGGGCACCTTAAGAGAGAATTTTTTTGGAAATCGCGAAAATCCGAAAAAAACGGTTTTTAGGTTATAGAATTTCAGTGATCGTTATAATTTTGAAGTTATTTATTTAAATTTCGGTTCAAACTTTGTAAAACATATTTGTTAACATTATTTATAATAATTTTAAGTTATTATTTATAAACAGTTTTCAATTATTTAAACACGTTCAGTTAATAAAACTATTGTTTAAACAATATTTTTGCATAAAATTTTTTTTGCAAAATTGACATTTTTGCTTGGAATTTTTTTTTTGTATTTAAAAAAAAAACAAATCGAAAGTACTCTATGCAATTTTATGAAAAAGGCGATAGATTTTGAGTAAAAATTCGTTGAAAATTTTAATGAACCAGTTCCAAAAAGAAGTAGGCACAAATAAATTGATCAAATTTTTTTTGTAAAGTGCACGTGTAACAAGTTTTCATTTTTAATTTTGTAATTAAAACATCTGTACAAAATTTTGAATAAAAAAAATTAAAATTACGTTCTTTTTTATTTCTACGGTCCTGAACACATAAAAACCTAGAGTTCTACTAGTCTACCACTTTTTAAAATTTTCAAAGAATTTTTACTCAAAAGCTATCGCCTTTTTCATAAAATTGCATATATGTAATACTTTCGATTTGTTTTTTTAAATACAAAAAAAAAATTTCCAAGCAAACATGTCAATTTTGCAAAAAAATTGTATGCAAAAATATTGTTAAAACAATAGTTTTATTAACCGATCGTGTTTAAATAATTGAAAACTATTTATAAATAACTATGTTAACATGTTTTACAAAGTTTGAACCGAAATTTAAGTAAATAACTTCAAAATTATAACGATCACTTAAATTCTATAACCTAAAAACCGGTTTTTTTCGGTTTTTTTTGCGATTTTCAAAAAAATTCTTTCTTAAGGTGACCTTTTTTTTCATTCGAAAGTACACATTTCAACGAAGATAATGCCCACCTACAAAAGTTAAAAAGCTCAATTTGAGCTACCAAATTTTTCGATTGAAATTTCTCGGAAACCGTTCAATATCCGCCATTAAAAAAAATTAAAAAAAATATTAGATGCAAAAAGGTATATTTCCCGGAATTTTGTTAAATTTAAATAATTTTTGTTAAAGTTACACCGAAGAACATGAAAAAGTGGTGTTTGGCATTTTTCTCGTAAATTTTGAGGTTATGTTGAAAAATACATAGAACAAAAGTTGTTTGTTTTTTTAATATCTACAACTTTTACGTTATATGTTATTAGAAAAATTGCGAACCTAAGCCGGAAATCGCAAGGCAAATTTTTCACCCCTATAAACCACCCCCACCAACCCCCATTCAATTTTTTTTCCTTCCGATCCACTTCCCTTCAAGTACTTAAACGAATAATTACAAAATAAAGTATGCATAATGCTGTTAAATTTTTTTTTATCTCGAAACAGGATCTACCCTGGCCTAATAGGTGAAGGCGCACAGTAATTTAATGCACAAGGGCGCCAAGTGTGTTTGGCGCGGGCCTGTCCCTTGTAATTTTTTAATTAATTTAAATTGTTTAAATTTAGTTTTAAAATGTACTTTTTTACAGTCTTACTTTTAATTTTTTTAGATCGAAACTAATAATTCCATTGTTGCCCTTTCACATAGAAAAAACAGAGTTTGGGATAGAAAGAATTTCTGTCCAATTTGTTTCGTAGAAGTGAGTCATTTTGCAAGACATTTGGAAAGAAATCATGCTGACGAAAGTCGAGTAAAAAAGATTTTATCTTTTCCAAAAGGATCTAATGAAAGGAAAACCTTATGGGATTCTTTACGCAAGGAAGGAAATTTTCATTTGTTTAGAGAAGAAAAAAAAGTGGTGGCTGTTCGAAGGCCCACGGAAGCCCAAGCATTAGACTTTGACGATTTTGTTGTTTGCGAAAACTGTTCTGGGGTGTACAAAAAAAAATTTTTCTATAAGCATGCTAAAAAATGCCAAGAAAAACACACTGGTACAAAAAGTGGGCGACTAAATGCCTTAACTCAATCCCAAACATTTTTAGCGGCTTCTCGCTGCCAAAACAGTTTTTTATCACAGTCAAGATTAAAGAAAGAGGTATTTTGCATTATGAAAGCAGATAAAATAAGCGCCACCGCAAAAAATGATATTTTAATATGTTTATTCGGGGAAATCCATCTTAAAAAACATAAAAGAAAGCAAATTGTAACAGTAACGTCCAACAAAATGAGAGAATTAGCAAGACTTTTGATTGCTCTTAGAGAGTTCACACCTGTTCAGAACCTAATTGATGCTATGAAACCAGAATTATTTGACGATTTAGTTACGGCCACAAAAGTAATTTCGGGATTTAGTAATGCCGATAAAAGCTTTAAATCTTCATCATTAGCACTTCATATGGGTACCACTTTAAAACAAGTATGCGATATAATTAATCGAA
The DNA here is from genome assembly GCF_917563875.1 of Diabrotica virgifera virgifera. Taxonomy (NCBI): domain Eukaryota; kingdom Metazoa; phylum Arthropoda; class Insecta; order Coleoptera; family Chrysomelidae; genus Diabrotica; species Diabrotica virgifera. The sequence continues at coordinate 118,941,164 of NC_065451.1, read as the reverse complement.
TGATTTTAAAAAAATCCCCATTATTTACCTTTAAAAACCCTAATGAGGAAAAAAAAAGCATTCGAGATTTAAAAACATTATTAGAGACCAGTTGGGCCAATGAAATTTCTTCATTAGCCCTTAAAACAATGAAAGAACAGCAATGGGAAAAACCCCAAATACTTCCGGTGACAAGTGACGTAATTAAGTTTAATAATTTTGTCAAAAATCTGGTTGAAGACAGTGCCAAAAAATTAAACAAACTTTTAGAAAAGGAGGGGACACAAAATGACAAAAATGATTTACTTCCTTTATATAAAACCTTAGCAAAAGGAATAATGGCCCTTCTTTTAATACTAAATAGAAAACGCATCGGTGAAATTCAATACCTTGAAATTTCTACTTACAAAAGATCATTTGCGGAGCCCAGTGTTCAAAAAGAAATTGCTGAAAGTTTAACTGTTTCAGAAAAACTATTGTGTAGAAACTTTAGAAGAATTATTACAGGTGGAAAAGGTAGCAAACCTGTAGCTATTTTAATTTCTCCTTTTTTAAACGAGAAAATTGAGCTGATGATTAAAATAAGGGAAAAAATAAAATTAATTCCAGAAGATAATAAATACATATTTGCAAATCCAAATTCGTCGAAAGGTTGGTTTCATGGAACAAGTGTAATTAAACAATTTGCAAAAAACTGTGGGGCAAAGGATCCCAACTCTCTAACTTCTACCAAATTTCGAAAACAGACTGCAACAATTTTACAGATTATGGACATTAATAATACTGACATGGAACAATTAGCCATTTTTATGGGCCATACAAAAAAAACCCATGAAGAATGGTATAGGTAAGCCAATCTTGTTAAAGTGGTTTATTATTATATTAGCATAATTAATAGTTGTAATATTTTTTAGACTTCCTCAAGATCTATACCAGACTGCAAAAATAGCCAAACTAATGATCGCTTTGAATAAAGGTGATGTTAATATTTACAAAGGAAAGAGCTTAGACGATATCAATATAGAAGAAAATGACTACTTGGAAATTGAAAACATAGAAACAGAAGTAAATGAAATAAATGAAAAAGGTAGAATTATTTGCCTAAAAATTGCCTAAAAGTTTAATAATCCATTTTTTAGAATTAACAGAGCCTACTCATTCTTGGAGTCCTAAAAGTAATTTTAGCGATGTAACCGACGAAAAGATTGAACAAGCTAATAAAAATGGTAGGTAAAAGATTATTATAAACGAAGTCTTAAAAAATCATTACAATAAATGTTATAAATGAAAAAAAAAGATGAGTAGCTCCTAACTCTTAAAAGCAGTTTTCTACTTAAAAGTAACAAATAACTAATTATTATTAATTTGCAGAAAAAGTTTCGTCGAAGGGTAAAAGAAAGTTATTTACCGATGAAATGACGCATCCAATGCAAAATAATAAAGGTAAAGCAGTTTTAATAAGAGTATATCGAAAAAATGCATGTATTATTTGATTTTTTTAGTTACAAAAAGAAAGGAGGTGCCAACTACTGAAAAAACCGAAAGCACTTCAAATGGTAATTTCTTTAGATAACTATTACTCTGCTACTCGTAATACAATTGTTTTAATTTAATAATACATTTATTACCTAATAGGATTTAAAAAATATTTATTCGTAAAAAACTATAATATAATAATTTTATTTGTAAAAGGACAATTACCTGTTTTTGTTAAAATTAAAAATGCTTTCCAAATTTTATAACTAATTTACGGCATATTTTTTGTTACAATTTTTAAGTATTATTTTTTTTCTACAACCGTGTTAAAAATGCAATTTTTAGCACTCCATGCGTGCGTTAAAAATGCTACTTTAAGGCACTAGTGCTTTAAAATATTTTTAAGGCACTGCAGTTCGTATAGACAATTTTGATGTAATGTCAAAAAATATAAAAATGGAATGTCAGTCAAGTTCAAGTAAAAGTTTTTGTAGATATTGTTCTGTAATTACGTTTGTAGAAAAAATATTGTATGATATGCGTGTTAAAAAGTACATTTTTAAGGCACTCATGTGAATTGCAGAACTTGCTATAGCTCATTCTGCAAACTTTCACATGCTTACCTTAAACGTGTACTTTTAACACTTATATCATAAATAACTATTTATGTATTAACTTTTTTTAGCGATTGCAAGGCACCGATGGACCGAAAAGGACAAACAAACTATGCTTAAATACTTTACAAGATTCATAAAAGAAAAAAGGGTTCCGAAAAAAGCAGACGTACAGAAATTAAAAAAAAATAAAGCTGGAGAAAACTTTCAATCAATTGATTGGGTAAAAATTAAAACGTTTGTTTACAATTCTTACAGAGTGTAGTTTTTGTGAAGTTTTTTATTAAATAACGTGTTTCTAAACATTTGTGTTTTAATTCGATTTCGTTTGATATATATTTTTCGGTAAAAATTCATTTAATCTAGCAAATCAGATTCTTAACAAAAATATGATTAATAAAATAGTATCTTATATTATATAAAATTCTTGTGTCATAAAGTACGTTCCCAAACTCCTCTGAAACGGTTCGACCGATTTTTATCCCCCTAGATGATAAGGGTTGTCCACCCCTAAAACATTTTTTGGACTTGTATTTTATTATCTTTTTATAATGTGGATTAAAAAATACATACAACTTTAAATTTTTTCATCGCACAAACGTTTTTTTTCCAACTTAGCGGTATTAAAGAATGGCGGGAGCCCTTCTTTAATCCAATACAAAATCCCACCGAATACAACCAATACGTAATCAATAATCTGGTGAAAAGTAGCCTGCTGACAAAATATAATCAGTCCCGCGATTCTGCTTCTCGGCTACACGATTTACGCCGTCTTTAAATATGGCGGACAGTCGTTCTTTTTGAATCGCGGCCCTGGCTAAAATAAAGTTCAAATGAAATTCCTTTAGTAAATTATAACAAAGCAATGTTGCCGGGTTTTGGGTCTCGCATATAATGTTTGATCAATCTGGGTCTCGGATGGACATACAGCTTACATACAGTCTACCTGTGCGCCGCCTATGGTGCGTTTCTATGAACTAAATTCCATATATTTTGCGATAGCAAACAGACTTCCGAGTCCAAAAAAAATTTTTTGTTGATCAGTTTTTTTGGATAAGTTGGACCTTCTGCAACCGATATACACGATAAAACCATGCGAGTCCCGCTGAAGGGTCTCGCATGGTCAAAACGGGTCTCGGACGGTGCGCAGCATATGGCAAAATGGGACTCACATGGCCGGTGTGTACGTCTATATATATATATATATATATATATATATGAAAAAACAAAAGATGTAGATCTTTGAAACACACTCAGTGATCAAAAGATCCACAGGTACTGGTTTGGACGACCACTCGTACGAAAACAAACAAATGAAATAGAGAATGCGGAAAAATCCCCTTACGAACAATTCACACATCCACTACTTCGGGCTGGGAAAAATTTTTTTAATAGAATCGAAGATCCAAACACCAGCTCTTAGAAATGTGTTTCGCCGTTGAAATTTAAAAAGAGGGCGAAACACATTTCTAAGAGCTGGTGTTTGGATCTTCGATTCTATTCAAAAAATTTTTCCCAGCCCGAAGTAGTGGATGTGTGAATTGTTCGTAAGGGGATTTTTTCGCATTCTCTATTTCATTTGTTTATATATATATATATATATATATATATATATATATATATATATATATATATATATATATATATTGTTATATTTCTATTTGATATGAAAATTAAAATTTGATAATTATAGACAAAATTCAATTTAATATAAAATATTTTCAATTTTCTCAACCACGGGCATATAAATTTAGAACAACCTGTATACAACAAATTGTTATATTTAATTTTAAGAAGTGATTAAATAAGACTCAAGTGAAATCGTTAATAGGTCATTATCGTTGTTCGCGGAAGGATCGATCATTAGCCGATGCTAAATAAGACTAAGTGGAAATAGAGAATAGGTCATTAAAATTTGTATATAGTAGAAAGTAATTTTAGAATGGGAATTAACTATTTTCTTTGAAATCCATTAAGCATATTTAGAAAGTTTAAAAATTGTTTTTGAGGAATACTGCGAATGAGAGTTGGTGGTGGAATTTTGATTTGTGAATCTGGAAGGGATATTTAGAAAGTAGGGGAATGAATGACAAATAGAGAGCAGAATGTTTTGAGCTGTCGAGAAGTGAAGTCGAGTAGTAGACGGTAGTGTACGGAGAGTGAGAAAGCCGGTGTAGTTCCGTGAGTGTGGAGTATCTATCGTAGAACGAGAGGTAGGCCAGGTTGAGAGTAAAAGAACCTCCTTGAGCCAAGAGTTCCCGGTAGCTGATTGCAGTTTCGAAAAAGGTAGAACACAGCATCACGACAGAAGCAGGAAACGAGAGCTATACGAGTTAGTTTCAGAGGAGAACATTACTGGAAGCCAGGACGAGGTTTTGATTGCAGCCAAGGATAGCAGGAAACGGGTCTTGTGTGAAGACATTCTCAGTGCACCAGAAAAAGGTCAGTCTCATTTGTTTGGACATGAATGTATGGGTTTTTCGTAGTAAATACCACATTTAAAATTGAAGAAACAATCAATAATATCAGAAAAGCTTCATCAAACTTAAATAGAATTGTTGCTGATAAATCATAATAGTTAAATGTAAATAAAAACTTTCAAATTGGAAATCAAAAGGAAATAAGATTCCCATTTGTAAATGTTATGTTTAAGAATAATAAGATATAGCAAATATTAAGCAGTGATTGCCATTTAAATAAAATAAACAATATTTTGATTACAATTGTAACCCATATGTGTTATTATTTTACTCTTTTCTTTCCTATCCCGATTAGGAACCATTAAGAAATACTTAGAAGCCACGTATGTAAGTAATTAATTTTATAAAAAGCCTGAGATTGAAAACATATTGATGTGTGATTTGGTAAATTAATTAGATTATTATTAATGCATTGATTAAATTAAATGACATATAAAAATATTATCTCATATCAATAATTAAGATCACATCAATATATATATATATATATATATATATATATATAATATATATATATATATCTATAATAGATTTATAATATATATATATATATAATATATATATATATATATATATATATATATATATATATATATATAATATATATATATATATATATATATATATATATATATATATATAAAGGTGTTTTATATCAGGTTTTGCGGTCAAAATTAAAAACGATTCTATTTTCTCGAAAACTCTATATTTCGCCAATGGTTATTGGCTTCTTCAGGAGTACACTAAAATTTTAATTAGAAAAATGAATAATTAAAAAATACTTACAAAAAAAATCAAAACTTACAGAGCGGAATCGTTAAACTACATGCCAACACATTATATGATTAATTGTATTAACTATTTTTCTGGATGTTATTGATTAAATTTATTAGAGGTATTTTTTGACGTTATTTTGAAAATTATTTTTGATGTTACTTTGAAGTTTTTAGAATATTGCAATATATGTTACTAAGGTTAGTCGTGTCAGTTTTATAGTTAATAGAATTTTGACTTAAATTAATATGACACATCTCGAGAAACAGCCTATCTTTGTAATTTGTTAATGATTCTAATATTTTTACGTTTTCATAATCAAACTGGTGGCCTGTTAGTATAAAATGTTCGACAACAGCGCATGTGTTATTTCTTCTTTTGCAGTCGCTTTTATGTTGACTGATACGTTGTTTTAACCACTGACTTGTTTGCCCAATATAACATCCTTGGCAACCTAAACATTGTAATTGATATATAACATTGCTATTATACATGACTGATGTTCGGTCTTTAATTTTAGAAAATATGCTTTTTGATTTAAGGTTGCTGTATTTGCTAATTTTTATATTTGAGTAGTTTTTAAATAGGGAAGTTAGTTGATTAGTTAAATTTGGAATATATGGAAGTTTCTTATATTTAATATCTTGTGGAGGATTATCTAATTGTCCATCATAAAATCGTGAGTTGAAGATTAGCTGTTTTAAAATAGCTTTAGGATAACCGTTATTTAGAAACAATTGAAATAATTTGGGTAATGTTGCGCGAAAGTGTCGGAGGTTATATTTCAGCAAATATTTGAAATACTTCTTATGTATGACTTTCTACTCACTTTATGATGTTTTAGAAATGTCGGTTGCTGCTTTTTAACCAATTTCAAAGCATACTTTTTTTTAATTCTTATTTAAAAATTTCCTGTTTTGACATTAATTTTCAAGTATATCTTCCATTTTGATTGTGCTGTCCGTAATGTAATGTCACTTTTCAACCAATGTTGCCATATTTTCAAAAATACGGTTTCTTGTAATTTTTTTAAACATAAGTACATAGTACATAACATGTACATAATAAAAAAATATGGAAGGAATCACGATTTTGCATGTTTTGCAATAGCTTTTTTATGGCAGTTTAGATTGCATTAAAGTTGGTTTGATTACGTTATAGTCGCTCGTTTTTGCATGTATTCCAATAGCTTTTTTATGGCAGTTTAGATTGCTTTAAAGTTGGTTTGATTACGTTATGGTCGCTCGTTTTTGCATGTGTTCCAATAGCTTTTTTATGGCAGTTTAGATTGCATTAAAGTTGGTTTGATTACGTTATGGTCGCTCGTTTTTGCATGTATTCCAATAGCTTTTTTATGGCAGTTTAGATTGCATTAAAGTTGGTTTGATTACGTTATGGTCGCTCGTTTTTGCATGTGTTCCAATAGCTTTTTTATGGCAGTTTAGATTGCATTAAAGTTGGTTTGATTACGTTATGGTCGCTCGTTTTTGCATGTGTTCCAATAGCTTTTTTATGGCAGTTTAGATTGCATTAAAGTTGGTTTGATTAGGTTATAAACTGGCCGTTAGTAGAAATGGCCGATTTTAACAGGTGGCCGTTAACACAGGTTTTATAGTATTTATTATAAATGGCTTAAAAAATCTACTGATGGCTACTGATTTTTTGAATGTAAAATTACTGACGACATCAAAACTGATCTGGCAACCCTGCATAAACATTTTACATAAAGTTGAAGGTCTGAAGGAATTTTTTCTTTGTTTGTCTGTCTTTTGAATAGTAAAGTTGTGTTTCTATCGAGATAAAATGGCCGGTTGCGTTTCGTGTGAAATTGGTTATAATGAAAGTTGCCGTATGGAAATTAATAAAGACGTTATAATGAACTTTTTTTATTCACACGGGGTGCTGAAGGATAATAGACGTTGTCCTACTTGCGGCACTGTAATGCAAGTGGATGGTCAAGGACGATTTAGGTGTTTACAAACGTATAAGCAAAAATAAAAAGCGCTAAAACGCTGCGGATTTGCTGTATCGGCAAGGAAGGGGACATTTTTTGAGTTAACTAAATTGCCGATAGAAAAATTATTTGTTTGTTTCTATTTTCTTACATCTACGTCCTCCTAGATATACCTTTATTCGGGACGAGTTAAAAATTGCGTCTCACAGTATTGCAGACTGGTATTCCTTCTCTCGCGAAGTCTTTATTAGTTTCGCTTTGAATAATTCACAGAAATTGGGAGGGAAGGATGTCGTAGTCGAAATTGATGAATGTAAATTCGGACAGCGAAAATATAATAGAGGCCGTTTGTATGAAGGTGTTTGGGTTTTCGGAGGCTTAGAACGAAACTCCAAGAAGTTCTTCTTAGTACCGGTTGAAAAAAGGGACACAGACACTTTGCTTGGACTGATTAAGGAATGGATTCTTCCTGGAACAACAGTCTATTCGGATTGTTGGAAATCCTACGATTGCTTGTCCCAAGAAGGATTTATTCACCAAACAGTAAATCATTCCAAGCATTTTGTGGACCCTGATACCGGTACCCACACTAACAACGTAGAACGGCTTTGGAGGGATGTTCGAGCTACTATACCCAAATACGGCATAAGGCGAGACCACTTTGTAGGTTACCTGGCCGAATTTATGTTTAAGAGAACTTTTCCGTCTTGTGCCGAAAGGTTACACCACTTTTTCGTCGCTGCCGCTAAATTATATCCACCGCCCGAATAAATGTAAGTACAAATATAAAGACTATTGCATACTATTATTTCATATTTTTATATATCTATTAGTATTTTAAATATAACATTTTTTTTGCTTTTTTTGGGTTTTTTTTTTGTAGAAACATAAAAAAATCCAAAGAAGACTCAAAAAAGGTAAAAATTCATGGAAAAATTGAAAATTACAACAAAAAGTGTTATAACGATATAAAACTGCTTCGAAAATCATGTAAAATGTGTATACTATATGTATAATAATATAAATTTTCCATTTTCACTACGTAAAAAATTTTTTAAATCTGGCAACAGTGTCAGTGAATGTCACATTCCAATTATTGCGCATATGTACGAGAGTTTGTTTACAGTTTACAGTTCCAATAAGTTGTGGCTTTCTTGTAATTATTTTTACTTTTTCATGGTTTAACAGCATCAATATAGGTATTTATATTATTTTAATGTGATTTTGTAAGTAGTTTTCTATTTTTATAGCACTTTTTGTTGTAATTTTTAAGTTTTTCCATCATTTTTTTCATTTTTTGAGTCTTTTTTTGGATTTTTTAATGTTCCGACAAAAAAAACACAAAAAGCCTCTTTTTTCACTTTTTTGGCTAAGTCCAAAAAAAATTGCAAAAAATAGGGTTCCTACAATATCTGCATTTTTACCATAATTTGTTTTTATTCTGGTGTAAAAATTGTCCATGAAAAATAGAATAGAACAAATCAGCGATGAACAATTTTTACACCAGAATAAAAACAAATTATTCCAATTGTTTCTAAATAACGGTTATCCTAAAGCTATTTTAAAACAGCTAATCTTCAACACACGATTTTATGATGGACAATTAGATCATCCTCCACAAGATATTAAATATAAGAAACTTCCATATATTCCAAATTTAACTAATCAACTAACTTCCCTATTTAAAAACTACACAAACATAAAAATTAGCAAATACAGCAACCTTAAATCAAAAAGCATATTTTCTAAAATTAAAGACCGAACACCAGTCATGTATAATAGCAATGTTATATATCAATTACAATGTTTAGGTTGCCAAGGATGTTATATTGGGCAAACAAGTCAGCGGTTAAAACAGCGTATCAGTCAACATAAAAGCGACTGCAAAAGAAGAAATAACACATGCGCTGTTGTCGAACATTTTATACAAACAGGCCACCAGTTTTATTATGAAAACGTAAAAATATTAGAATCATTAACAAATTACAAAGATAGGCTGTTTCTCGAGATGTGTCATATTAATTTAAGTCAAAATTCTATTAACTATAAAACTGACACGAGTAACCTTAGTAACATATATTGCAATATTCTAAAAACTTCAAAGTAACATCAAAAATAATTTTCAAAATAACGTCAAAAAATACCTCTAATAAATTTAATCAATAACATCCAGAAAAATAGTTAATAGTTTCCCAAATTAATCATATAATGTGTTGGCATGTAGTTTAACGATTCCGCACTGTAAGTTTTGATTTTTTTTGTAAGTATTTTTTAATTATTAATTTTTTCTAATTAAAATTTTAGTGTACTCCTGAAGAAGCCAATAACCATTGGCGAAATATAGAATTTTCGAGAAAATAGAATCGTTTTTAATTTTGACCGCAAAACCTGATATAAAACAGCTTTTTTACTAACTAAACGGTCGATAAGATATATAAAAAAAATACTAATTAATGATGGGCTTTTATCAATAAATTACCTTAGTATATGGCATAGACGTAACAAATTTAATGAAGAGATGGACAAGTATCAATTTAAAGCTAGCTTCTAATGTCAACAGAAGAATTTTTTTGTTACGATGCAGAAAATCGCAGATTACACCTATGCATATTCAAAACAACACTAGAGCATTAAGAAACTCACTAATTACAACAGACAACACATTAGCAAACCAAGAAGACAATTTAATTTTAAATTCTTCAAAAAAAACTTTATCATTTGAAATAAAAATTACTTCTAAGAACATTTCGAGAAACCAAACAGCTATTTCCAATATAAAAGAAACTTTAAGAACTAAAATTCCCAATAATATTTTTACTGATTTCGAAAATACTTTAAAACGTAACTTTAACACTAATTTTAAAAAAATCAAACAAAGAAATATTATAAAATTTAACAACCTCTATTACAATAAAACACCTGAAAATTTGTTATTCAAAGACAACAGTGCCTGGTTTAAAAATGTATCTGATGTAATAATACCACAAGAAATTTCAGACTTTCTCTCTCTTGGTCCTAAATTTGCATTACCCTGTCTATATAATGACTTAAAGCTACAAAATGTTCTTTCTGATGTAGAAAATATCATTTGTGATATTCCAAGCAATTCAAGAGACCTTGTAAGAGCAAGAGCTGCTAATGTGGTAACAAATTTTATACATCATTGTAAAGATCAAAAACCATCCTACTTAAATATAACATATAAAAAAACAAAAAATTTTCTTCAGTTACATCCTGAATTACTTATTTTAGAATCAGATAAAGGCGGTTGCACAGTCGCTATGAACAAGGGTAATTACATAAAAAAAACTGAACTTCTGCTTAATGACACAAAAACATATACACACTTATCTAGAGACCCAACTTCATCAATACAAACATCGTTTAATAACTTAGTAAGAAAGCTAGAAAACGAAAATCAACTAACGACAGAAGAGGTAAAATCATTAGTTATCTATAACGCATCTTTTCCAAAGTTATATTGCTTACCAAAGATCCATAAAATAAATAACCCTCTTCGTCCTATAACAAGTTCAATCAATTCTGTCACCTACAATATATCAAAATTTTTATCTACTATACTACAAAATGCATTTGATGATAGAACAGATTTTAATATTAAAGACACTTTCTCATTCGTAAATAATGTGAAAGGTTTAGTCTTGCCTGATAACTTTGTACTGATTTCTCTAGATGTAGTTTCACTGTTTACTAATATTCCAGAAAATTTGGTATATTCGATAATAGAGTCAAAGTGGGAATTGATTGAAGATCAGACAAGGATATCCAAAAAAAATTTCTTAAATTTAATTTCCAAAATACATACTTTTCTTTTAATAATATTTTTTACCGTCAAATTTTTGGAACACCAATGGGTAGTCCGATCAGTCCGATTTTGGCTCAGATTGTTTTAGATCATTTAATAGCAGAAGTTGTCACTAATTTGCCCTTCAAGCTACCTATCCTATATAAATATGTTGATGATATAATTTGCGCTGTCCCAAAAAATCATATACAAACAACATTACAAGTTTTTAATTCATTTAACCAAAACATTCAGTTTACTGTTGAAATAGAAAAAGACAATAGTGTACCGTTTCTAGACAGCACAGTCATCCGCAAAGCAAATAATCATATTATTCTAGACTGGTATCAAAAGCCTACAACATCAGGAAGGTTTCTTAACTTTGCATCTAATCATCCTAAAAGTCAAAATTTTAATACCGTTATTGCCATGAAAAATAAATAGAACAAATCAGCGATGAACAATTTTTGCACCAGAATAAAAACAAATTATTCCAATTGTTTCTAAATAACGGTTATCCTAAAGCTATTTTAAAACAGCTAATCTTCAACACACGATTTTATGATGGACAATTAGATCATCCTCCACAAGATATTACATATAAGAAACTTCCATATATTCCAAATTTAACTAATCAACTAACTTCCCTATTTAAACACTACACAAATATAAAAATTAGCAAATACAGCAACCTTAAATCAAAAAGCATATTTTCTAAAATTAAAGACCGAAGGACACAGATATAAAAAAAAATAATATATATATATATATATATATATATATATATATATATATATATATATATATATATATATATTATTTTTTATTATACTTGAGTCAAATATACCATGCATTGATTTTGCAGAATTAGTTGGTATTATTACACTCAAATTATTATATTGTAAAAAAGTTTTTGTGGTTTTCAGGCTTTTCCCACTTCTTTTAATATTGATCTTGCGGAATCAGTAGATGTTATTACACTTAAATTATTTTATTGTAAAAAAGTTTTTGGTGGTTTTTTCAAGCTTTTCCCACTTTTTTTTTTGATAATAACAGTTACTTAATAGATTGAACAATTTAAAATTTTCCATAGGATAAAATTTTGCATTATTGATATTAATTATAAATTACAATTTGCTAAACTGATTTATAAATTTTCTTAAATTATTGCATATTTTTTCTTGCATTTTGAGCTGCGATATATGGGAGTTATACTATTGTACTATCTTATATATTCGTTAGTAACTGGATGACCAGTACTAACGTAGGCACTTTTCCATATAATTGTGTGAAGTGCCCTCACTTGTTTAAAATAAACTGTGATTCTTGTCTACGAGGTATAAGGTACATCCCTTGATTACTTCTTGATATTACTTTCACTTTTTAAACACTTTTATAACTGTTTTAAATACATCAATTTAAATTTTACCGCGCTGCGCTGCAGTTGTCAGTCACTCTTTGTTATAAAATTTTTTAAAGGTTGCCTGCCTCTTGGCGAGATGTCAGTTTACACCTGATAATTCAAACTCCATTTTCTTTTGTGTGTCCGTTGGGCTAGGATGACCTGCTGGTAACTATTCAACTTTAAATTTTCGAAGTTGCATATTAGCACTATATTCATTTAATGATGTTGCCTAAGGTTAAAATGAAGTATGCTTAAACACTACTAAATTTTTGGAAGTGTGAATCTGGTTTTTTCTTGGTTCATTCTTGACTTTGGAAAAAAAAGCAAGCCAGCTTTTTTCCACTTGTTTTTTATATGTGACTGTTACCACATGGTCTTGTCTTTGGCTGTACTAAAGTTTTTAAATATTAACTATACACTTAAATGTTACATACTTATACATTACATTGGTTCATGGATAAGGTTTTTTTTACTATGTACATCTTATCTTTTGCTACATGTCTTTTTAAGGTAACGCTAGTGCTTTTTTACCTCTCTTTTGGATGTTGTTTCTTATAACACTCTTTTTGTAGATGAACTGATGATGTCTACTGAGCAGTAGACGAAACGTCTTCAATAAATAGATGAAGTAGCTGAATTCTTTGTCTCTTTTTTCACCCACTTGACCGATAAAACCCTACACTTACGAGTGCTCCTTTGTTATATTGGAATTGACGGTCGTACTCCTTTATGATATATATATATATATATATATATATATATATATATTGATGCACGTTAAGTTGTGACTTCCGGTATACAGAAGAGGCTGTCCGACTTCCACCTTTTCTACTAGGAATTATTTTTTAAAAATTGTGTATTTGGTAAAAGGGGGGCTTATAAAATGGGTCTACCTATTGAGGGGAAAGGATTTACCAAAATAAATTTTGTATATATATACGTATATACCGAAGCGTACAGCATACGTTATGGCTTCCATATATAGGGTAGTTCAAGGTGCGTTGTCACTTCCAGCGGTGTTGTCATATTTTGGAAGTCACAACGACTCGTCTGCTGATTTACCTCTTACTTTAAGCGTAATGTGTGATCTTTTGAAACTTTTACTGTGAATACAGTTGTGAATGCAGTTCTATGTTTTAAAGTTGTCTATTTAAATTAAAAGATTGATATTCTTTTGATTAAACAGGTTTACAAAAAAAATACATTTCGGAATATTTGACGAAACCATATGACTAGGGGGTTTTTGGGGTCGCTGGTCACGAATCCGGGGTCCGCTGACCTCTATCACGTCAGGTAATGGTAATCTCAAGGTCAAATCAAGATAAACCGACAGTCGCTCTGAAAAAGTATATTAGGGGGTTTTTGTGGTCGCTGATGACGAATTTGTGTCCGCTGACCTCTATCACGTCTAGCTCAAGGTCATTTCGAGGTCAAATCAAGATAAATGGACACGATCGCTCTGAAAAAGTATATTAGGGGGTTTTTGGGGTCGCTGATCACAAAACTGGGGTCCGTTGAGCTCAACCGCGACAGGTAAAGGTCATTTCAAGGTCAAATCAGTTTTGTGGACTTGTCCTGATTTGGCCTTGAAATGACCATTACCTTACGTGGTAGAGCTCAACGGACCGCAGTTTTCATGATCAGTGACTCCAAAACCCCTATATTTTCAGAGCGATTGTGTCGATTTATGTTGATTTGACCTTGAACTAGACGTGATAGAGGTCAGCGGACTAATGATTCGTCATCAGCGACACCAAAAACGCCCTAATATACTTTCTCAGAGCGACTGTCGATTTATCTTGATTTTACCTTGAAATGACCTTTACCTGGCGTGAAAGAGGTGAGCGGACCCCGGATTCGTGATCAGCCACCCCAAAAACCCCCTTGTAACATGGTTTCGTCAAATAGTCCGAAATTTAGTTTTTTTTTGTAAACCTGTATTATTTATGATATGATTGATATTTATTTTACAAATACTAAGGAATTATTATTGCTGCAAAATGGATTTTTTGGAATTAATTAAAAAAGTGTTATTAGTAAGTAATTTATTTATGAAAATTATATCAAAAATTTTAATAAATAAATTTGAACTTATAGGAAATTTTAATATTTATTATTTTTCTTGATTAAATTTTGAATTTTAGATTTTATTACAGGCACCGTCCTTTTAATTTTTGATGTACCAATAATAATGTGTAATAAGAAAATTAAATGGCTAAATACACCAGGTGGGGTTGAGCTGCTAAAAAGCTATCTAGATCCATCTTTTTAGAGCAGATTAGTCCCAGTCTGCTACTCGATACTATTGACTGTGCTTCTCCAGTTCTTTCTATCCTCTGTCTTTTTCTGCTAGTCTCTAATTCCTGCCCTATATAAATTTTCCTTTACTTCCTGTAACCATTTATTCTAGTTCCTCCGCGTCTCCTTCTAACTCCGGGTTTCCATTGTAAAATTGAGTTTATAGTTGTTACGCTACCTGCTCTCCATATATGCCCCAACCATCTAACACTGTGCTGAAATCTGAAAATCTGGAATAATATCTACCCGGGTCGAAACATTTTTTTTAATATATGAAAATAGTTATTTATGAAACAGTTCGTGAAGTATGCTTTTTACGAATGCACGTGATGTTTAGAGCACAAGCGACAACGGAGCGAGTGCTATACATCGCTTAAGTTCGCAAAAAGTACTTCACGCACAGTTTCATACAATATTTTATCTACGATAAACAAATAAAAAAACTGTAACTCTTCATCACTAGAATTCATTCCTATTCTACAATTTTTAGAACTTATTTAAACATTCTAATTTCTTTCAAACCACAAAACTGTCAAATTTTTTTTTGTAATTTATTGCTCATTATGTCATCACCATGACAACGCGAAAGTTAAGGATATTTGATTATATGAAAGTGTGTCAAAAACAGTGCGAAAAAGTAAATCCCGTTTAAAATACATTGTTACTTCACGCACACGTTATCCATTAAATAGATCGATGCAGATCGGCCTTATATCGGATCCTCTACTATTAGTCCGTTCCCTGACGGTAAAATATTGCAAAACCCATAAATTTTAAAAAACCGCTTAGATCAGGGGTGGGCAATTACTTTTAAGCGCGGGCCAAAATGAAAGTTTCAAAATGTCTCTCGGGCCGGAGGACTATACCGGATATGTACGCTGTGCCCACGCGAATTTTTTTGGTGTAGTTTATTCCCTGCCCAAGAAATAAATACTATAAGTATTATTTTAAAGCATTTGGACAAAGAAATTTGACTGTTAATAATTAGAAAATGGTAATAATAAATTGTCCTACTTGGGAATACATGCGAAAAACTTGTGCCCAGTAAAATATGTCACGTAATTGAAAAAAAAAATGGTCATTATATTAAATCATAAGAAGATCCAGAAAAAGAACCAGATAAAAAATGAAGATATTGAGCAAGTGGACAAAATGAAATACTTACTTAGGAGTCTGGATTACGGAAGATTTAAATTCGAAATCATAAATTCGATCAAGAATAGAGCAATTGAGGGTAGACTTTTTGAAGATGAGGACATTTCTGAGTCACCAAAGACTCAATCTGCAAATCTGATATTAGTTGATAAAATGTTGTATATCCACTCTATTCTTTTTTATGGTGCCGAAGCTTGGATTGTTAATGCTGACTTAATGAGAAAGCCGGAAGCTTTTGAGATGTGGCTTTTTGGGAGAATTTAGAAAATACCATGGACCGATCATATACGAACAAAATGATGTTGCACGAAATGGAAAGAGACAGAGAACTTTTGACCTCCATTAAAAGGAGACAGACAGCATATTTACGGCACATGCTCAGAAATGATATGTACGAGTTGTTCGAAGGAAAAAGGGGTCCTGGTAGACGACAAATATTCTGACTGAAAACATTTGAGACTGGACCGGGTTAAACACACAGACGCTTTTAAGAAAAGCAGAAAATAGAGACGAATTTGCAATGGTGTTTTAGCCAACCTTCATTAGTGGAGTCGGCGTTAGAAGAATAATAATAAATTAATGGTAATTAAATAAATCAGTTATTGAAAGATTTTATTTTCTTATTTATTTATATTTTAACGATACAAATTAATTTATATTGATACATATTTTGTAAATATACCTAATATTAAATAAAATTATATAAAAAAAAGACAAACATTAAACGTTAAAATTAATAGAATACTCATTATAAGTATAACTTCTATAATAGTTAATGCGAAACGTGAAATCGCGAATGTTCATGTGATATTATTTCTTCAAAATTGGGATCCAAATCACTTGTAGCAATCCTTAATACCGAGTGTAGATTTTCGTCAGTAATTTGTGATCGATATTTATTTTTCGTGGAAACCATCAACGAAAAAGTTCTTTCACAAATATATGTCGAACCAAATAAAACTAGGTATTTTTGAACATAGTTTAAAAAATGTTTAAAATGTTCTGTATTCAAAGCACCGTAGAAAGCACTCAATTCGTTTGATTGAACATTTTCTTTTAATAAATTATTTGCCTGTAAGTCAATTAATTCTAGCTGAATTTCAACAGGAGCTTCTTGCACATCGAAATTGAAAGGTTGACTAATTAATGACAAAGGTTTTTCAATAGCTTTGAAATCTTGAAATCTTCTTTGGAATTCAGTATGCAGGTCTTGTGTTACTGAACTATATTTAAGAAAATCAGAATTTTTCAATAATTCTCGTCGTGTTTGTAATGATGGGAAGTGGTTTAATATTTTTTTATTAAAGTTCTCAGCAAATAAGTTTAGTTTTATCATAAATGCTTTGACATTTGAGTGCATATTGAAAGCGAACTGGTTTTTCCCTTGTAAATTTACATTAAGTTCATTTAAATATTTTACAATATCTACAGAAAACGACAAATCGTTTAGCCATGCCTCATTTTGCAATTCAGGAAAATCATGTAGTTTTTCTTTTATCGACAAGAAGGATACTATTTCATCAAGCAAATATTGAAATCTGTCCAAAACTTTACCGATGCTAAGCCATCTCACCTCAGTGTAGTAAGGAATTTCGTAAAAGTCACTTTCAATTTCTTTCAAAAATTCAACAAACTGTCGATGATTTAAGGCACGTTCCCGGATAAAATTTACAACTTTTGTCACAACAGTAACGACGTGATTCAATTTTAAAACTTTTCTACATAACACTTCTTGATGAATAATGCAGTGTAAAAATAATATGTCTTGTTCTGGCTGCAACTGTTTTACTTTGTCGCTGATTCGTTTTAGTAAGCCCACATTTTTCCCTGTTAAACTAGGACAGCCATCCGTAGTGATGCTTACTATTTTGTTCCAAGGTAAATTTACTTTAACTAAACACTCTTCAACAGCGTTAAAGAAGTCTTCACCGGTAGTTGTATCTTTCATTGGATGCACACTAAGAAGTTCCTCGCGAATTTCACATTTTTTGTTAATGCCCCGAATAAATATTAATAATTGACTTGTGTCAGTAATATCGCAGGACTCATCCAACGCCAGAGAACAATATGTAAAATCAGCAATTATTGTTTTTAGCTGGTCGAGTAAATTTCCTGAAATATTTTCGATCCGTCGTACTATTGTTCTCCTTGACAGGCTTAAATTTTCAAAAATATGTTTTTTTTTTCAGGACAACATATCTCCGACACTTCTACCATGCACTGTTTAACAAATTCTGCTTCAGAAAAAGGTTTACATAACTTAGCAATTTTGTGTGCAATAACATAACTTGCTTGTGTGGTAGATTTCTCGATGTTACTTTGTTTGCTAAAAATATTTTGTTGTTTATTTAAGTTTTTTGCTAAGTCGTCTGCAGCATTTTTGAGTTCTTCTAAAGAAAACGATGCATATTTTGGATGTTTTGATGTAAAATGCCTCTTTAAATTATATTCCTTGAAAACAGCAATGGTTTAATGGCAAACTAAACAAATTGCTTTCTTACCAATGTTCGTAAAAAGGTATTTTTCTGTCCATGGTTCATTAAAATTTCTGCATTCCAAATCAACTTTTCTTTTTTTAGATTGTATCATTTTGCAAATGCTTACAAATAAATATTTTAATACAATAAAATAAAAACAATGTTTTCAAATTTTACTTACAAAATGTCCTCCACTTTTTCAATTTATTATATATTTGCAAAATAACACACACTGTATCAAAAGAAATATGAGGAGTAATAGGAAATACGACCAGTGTCAAATCAAAATAAACTTATACGCGTCTTTCGAAGTAGTTGTAAAACTTCGGCAAAAATCGGTAACAATGAATTTTATGCTGAAGTAGGTATTCCAAACTACCATACTTAATTCAGATTTAATAAATAAAGAATCATATTATTGGGACCAAAGTGCTGAGGTATTTAGATCATAAAATGTCAGTGATATGGTTGAAATAGATACCCAAACACCGAGTGCTTGTCTTGAGACCTTGAGAGTTAAATACGATTATTAATACCGAATAAACAATTATGAATCTCCGGGGATTTCCCTATATTTTAAAAGAAATTTAAAGTAAATAGTTACAATTAAACAGTTTTTAAAAATATAGTTAGCTAAGGCTGTTCGTAATTATAATACTCTCTATTATTTATATATTTAATAATTTATGTGAACACTATGCAAACTATTACTGTTGATTTCAACAAAATCACATAAAAGGGATTAAAAAGATTAGGTACTTGCGGGGTTTTTCAACGGGCCGGACAAAGTAAGCGAAAGGGCCGGACCCTGCCCGCGGGCCGGCTTTTGCCCACCCCTGTGCTATAGCCTTATTCTTTAACTATATCGCTGTAATAACATTGTTTCTAGACAGGTAAATTATCATTGTATACTGGGCGTACCAATCAAACTGGTTTTTTTTTTCAATTTTCACAACACCCTGTGGAATATTCTAGCCTTTATACAATATTGAAATTAAAACCCAACTATAGCCCCAGGTTTTCTTAACGTTCTGTTTGTTATTCATTCGCTTATGTTGGATAATAAAAAAAGTTAGGGACTTTAACAACTAAACATGTTCTTTATCAATACATGGTGTTTCTAAATAAGTGCGACAAACTTTAAGGGGTAATTCTGCATGAAAAAATAATGATCGTTTACTTGATAGAGCTATGTCCGCAAATGCTTGCAAATATAAAATTCTTTTGCCAAACGATCATTATTTTTTCATGCAGAAATTACCCCTTAAAGTTTGTCGCACTTATATTTAGAAACACCTGTATCGATAAAGATTAGCCAGTTGTTAAAGTCCTTAACTTTTTATTATCCAACGTAAGCGAATGAATAAAAAAACAGAATGTTAATAAAACCTGGAGCTATAGTTAGGCTTTGATTTAAATATTTTATAAAGGCTAGAATATTCCACAGGGTGTTGTGAAAATTGAGAAAAAAAACCCAGTTTGATTGGTACACCCGGTATACAATGAAAATTTACCTGTCTATCAACAATATTATCATAGCTATTTTGTTAAAGAATAAGGCTATAACATATTAAAAAAAATTACTTAAATCGGACAACAGGTTTGGGAGATACGAGACATCAAAAATTACCCATTTTTTTGGGGTGCCCGTTTTTCGTGCCGGTGAGTGTAGATTAAATTAGAAGTTCATTGTAAAAAAGGAAGTAAACAAAAACACGAGAAAAATGAATTTATATAAGTAAATAGGTAAGTAAATATTATAGATTAAAATAAGTACAGAAAATATATAATTATAGAGATATATAATCACTTATTGTACCTTCATTTAAGGCTAACTTTAAAAGTAAAGCAGATCTGCTATTATTCATGTTTAAAAACAAAAGGCACACAAAACACTAAGTACGATTAGGACCGCGAATCTACAACAGATAAATGTCTGGAAACCGTTACACAGGGTTGCCAAAAAACGGAAGTCACACCGAGCGGTGTGGTATACGGAAGACGCTACGCGTTGTGTACATAGCCTGTATAGTAGCACGGGAGCGACACTAGCGCTGGTGATATACCGTCGAACTAAAATCTGATCTTATGAGTATGTTAGATACGATATGACTTCCAGCGAAATTTTTAATATAAGCCTTCTGATACCATCTAGTAGCCAAATTCGTAAAAATATAGGCAAAACGTTGTGACTTCCGAAATCGGAAGTCATAACGGTATATATGAAGTACCAACGTATTACGAGAATCTACTTTGGAAGTCACATGGATACATGTATCAATATATATATATATATATATATATATATATATATATTATTTGACACTTGTTTCCTAACTGTTCAGCAAAGATTACATACCTGTTAATTATATATATATATATATATATATATATATATATATATATATATATATATATATAGATATATATATATATATATATATATATATATATATATATATATATATATATATATATATATATATCGATGCTTAAGATGTGATACCGCGTATCTGCAATTTTTGACAAAATGAGTTTTATTGCTTATTGCATGTAAAAAATACTCTGTCATATTGTGGTGAAAGCGCTAATTTGACCTATACAGTTTGAATGAGTAACGTGATTAGTAGTGACATCTGGTATAGGTAAGCTGAATATCTTTTAATGTGACAGCGCGTATCTGAATTAGTTGACATAGTAACGTGCTGTGGTAACATTGTGTTGATAAAGGTATGTACTTACAAAACCATAATTTATTTATAAAGAAACAAAAAGCATCATAAAATATGTTCAAAGTTGCAGACAGATGTTGTCGAATTGTGGTATTATTTAAAAACCTTTGTTATTTGCATCATAAATCAATAAACTTCGGCGTTAGAACAGGAAAACAGATACGCGATATCACAGTAACCACTTTTTTGATAAATAGGTATACCTTCAGATACCTGAAATCACTAAAGCAGTATACGAGTATAATATTTTTTATAAATAGTAAATTATTGTCCAAAGACTTCTGTTTATTTTAAATTTATTTCATTATAATTCGATTAAATATTTTAGATTACTGTTTTGTTCCAGATTAAAATGAGTACCTCTAGAGGTCGTCAAATGGTAACAAATGCAAGAAATGACGTAATAGTTCACGTTTTAAACAATAATATCAAGGACACCATTAAGTGTGCCATAAAAACAAACAATGAAGAAGCCACAGTATTGGAAAATACCGATGCGGATGAGCTGAGACCTACATTATTATCTTTGGAACAAGAGGTTGCCGCAGCCAATCTGCTTTTATTGGGGGAGTCTGCAGTAACAAACGAAACGTTTTCGACGGACATAAACAATGTTACTGATGGATTGCCAAAGGAATCTGATTTTGAAAAAGTGAGTAACTGGCTAAGGAATATTGACAATGAACGTTTAGATTGTGACGCAATATTAGAAACGGTTTCCAATGAAATTTCGACAAATGAGCTCTCCAGGGACAAAACACATCTAGAAGAATTAAGAAATGACGTTGCACTAAACCACGAAGGTATTTTAAATGAAGTGATGTCGAGCTCATCGTCTGTAATTGCTGATCAGATTGATGAATCGTGGTTGCCAGAAAACGAAAATAAGTCAGATTACTCAACTAGTTCGGAAGAAGGCAAACAACAAGAAGGGGAAGATTTAGATTGTGACGCAATATTAGAAACGGTTTCCAATGAAATTTCGACAAATGAGCTCTCCAGGGACAAAACACATCTAGAAGAATTAAGAAATGACGTTGCACTAAACCACGAAGGTATTTTAAATGAAGTGATGTCGAGCTCATCGTCTGTAATTGCTGATCAGATTGATGAATCGTGGTTGCCAGAAAACGAAAATAAGTCAGATTACTCAACTAGTTCGGAAGAAGGCAAACAACAAGAAGGGGAAGAACCAGTAGCAAGAGCCGATAATGACGGTAACAACGAAAATAAAAAAGCTCGAAAAAGAATAGCAGATATCAACGAATGGCACGATATTAAAAATAAAAGACTAAGACAACACGGAAAAAAATATATTGGCTGGACAAGGGTTGGAAAGACAGCGAAAAGAGGAACACCTAGAAATGAAAAACAAATGGGACCAGTCTGCTTATCCTCCGTATGTAAAAAATCCACAGTAAGGCAGTGTCAAGATTTAAATGAAGAGGACCGAAAAGAACTTTTCAACAACTTTTGGAACAATCTCACATGGGACCAGAAAAAAATCTATATCGCTTCTCTGGTTTGCAAAAAAGAAAAAAACAGAAATACAAAGAAAGAGACTGAAGAATCAAGGAGGAAAAATACATTAACCTACACACTTAAAACATTAGATGGCAAGATTTTGACTGTTTGCAAAAAGTTATTTTTGTCAACGTTTGCTCTTACAGAACATTATGTATTTAACTGTTTGACATCAGAAACAAAGCATGGAATGATAGCAGCAACAGAGGTAAATAATGAGAGAAGAAGAGAGAAGAGAAAAATAGCAGAGATCCAAAAAGAAACTCAATGCAATAAGTCCAGTAACAGCGCCAAAGATGTATTGCGTAATTTTTTAGATTCTCTTCCGAAACTCCCTGCTCACTATTGTCGCAAATCTACAAGTAAATTATATATTGAGCCTTTTTTGGAGACAATATGAGCAAAGTATACCAGGAATATTCCAGAATGTGCCGTGAACAAAATAAGGAATTGAAACCAGTTTCAAGATACACTTTTGATTTAATGGTAAAAGAAAAACATATTTCCTTCCACATACCAAAAAAAGATCGTTGTGATACATGCTGCAGTTATGAAACAAATAATCTAGATGAGAATATCTATAAGAAGCACATTAACAACAAAGAAAAAGCAAGGCAAGAAAAGGAGAACGACAAACAGGCAGGGCATGTAAAACAATGCATTGTCCTAACACAAGATCTTCAGGCAGTAAAAGTATGTCCCATGTTAAATGCATCGGCTTTATATAAAACAAAACTTTGCTGTCACAACTTTACCATATTTAATGTTAATACTCATCATGTAAGATGCTACTGGTTTACAGAAACAGAAGCTGACCTATCCGCCAATACCTTTGCAACTTGTATCACTGATTACTTGTTAGACTTCTGTCCTGTAAATATTCCCATTATTATTTGGAGCGATGGTTGCACCTATCAGAATAGGAATGCTACATTGTCAAATGCGCTTCTATCTTTTAGTGTCGAAAACAATGTTATTATCTACCAAAAGTATCTTGAGCGTGGCCACACACAAATGGAGGCCGATTCCGTTCACGCTCAAATAGAAAAGACAGTAAAATATAAGTCTATTTATCTTCCAAGTGATTATATCAGACTCACAAAGGAGTCGAGGAAACAAACACCATACCAGACAAAAGAGGTCACTTATGACTTTATCAAAAATTTTTCCGAAACTTTAGCATACCCTTCCATTAGACCAGGTCGAAAAGTGAACGATCCAACCGTAACTGATATTAAAGTCATCAAGTATACGCCTGATGGAATCATCCAAGTAAAATTAGATTACTGTGGTGAGTTTATAGATCTACCTACAAGAAAACCTAGAAGTGCAAAAACCAATGTTTCACAACTAGGCCAGTTTAAACCATTACGTAACGCTCCTATCAAAATAACCAACAAAATATAATCACTTACAGCAACTTAAAAGTGTAATTCCTAAAGACTGCCATGGTTTCTACGACACCTTGCCTCACGAGAGTAAACAGAAGAATTAACAACGTATTTGTTGTTTTATTGATTTTTGTGTTTTCTGCATTTTTTAAATAAATATTTTAAGTCAATAAATTTCTTTCTCCCACACAAATAACAAATTGCAATATTTACATTTGGTAGTGATTACACGTAATCCTCCTCTAACCAACAATTAAACAATAGTGATTCTACGTATCTGCAGCTTTTTGTTAATGAGATTATATTAAAAGAAATGATATACAAAATATTAAAAGAAATGATATATGATGATGAAAAATATATAAAATAGTATTAAAATATTTAATTCTCACACAACAGAACGTTTTTTGCGTCTCCTGTAAAAAGGGGTTTTTGCAGATACGCGGTATCACATCGATATATATATATATATATATATATATATATATATATATATATATATATATATATATATATATATATATATATATATATATATATATATATATATATATAAAACCATTATTACCATAACCATATGAGAAAAACCATTATTTTGACGACGTTTCGGCAAGATCTCACTTGCCATTGTCAAGTCAGGTAGTTCCGCTTCTCGCTGCTGCTTGAAGTAAACTGAATTCTTACTCACGATACCGTCACTTATGTAGTTGATCCTGATGCTGCTTGCCCTGCGCGAACTCGGGCTCTTGTTATTGGTCCGGTGTAGGTTGCAGTCGTCGGCGGGATGTTACGCGTGGATGTTGCGGCCTGATTTATTTTGGTCTTTTTCTTCAATACCGTTTTCCATGTTGTAGGAAGCCGTTGCGCATCATCTCTTTGGTTTAAGCCGTTGGGATTTCTTTCAATTTCTATCGATTCTCTGATTTCCCGTTTTCTTTTTACTTCGATGTTAGCTAACATCGTTGTTTGGTTCAGGTTAATTGTGTGTCCTGTATTTGCGACATGTTGAGCCAGGGATGACGTGGTTTCTCCCCTTTCGATAGCATTTCGGTGTTCTTCTCGTCTTACCTGGATTCTTCGGTTGGTCTGTCCAATGTACGACTTTCCACAATCCCCACACGGAATCTCGTATACACCTTGACTTTCTAACGATATTTTGGTCTTTGGTGTTGGTAAAATAGTTGAGATCTTTCTGTCCGTATTAAATATCGTTTTTATGTTGTGTTTTCTCAGCACTCTCCCTATTTTCTCTGTCGTACCCTTCACATATGGCAGAATGGTTTTGCCGATCGGTTTATTGTCTTCTGTAGGGTCCTTATCTCTTCTTCGAGCATTTTGAGCTTTTTCGATGTTATATGTTGAGAAGCCGTTTTTTCTTAACGCTGTTTTCACGTTATGCATTTCTTCATTTTGATGTTCTTGGTCTGTCAGTCTTTCGGATCTTGTAATCAAGGTTTTGATGACTGAATGCAATTGTGCAGGATGGTGGTGTGAAGCAGCATTTAGATATCTATCGGTATGTGTCGGTTTCCGATACACTGTATGGCCTATGTGTCCGTCTTGTTTCTTTATTATTAACACATCTAAGAATGGAATTTGATCGTTTTCTTCCAGTTCCATGGTAAACTGAATATTATGGTGGATATTGTTGATGTGTTCTAAAAAAGCCTTTAGTTTTTCTTCTCCGTGGGTCCAGATGATAAAAGTATCATCCACGTATCTAAGCCACAGTTTGGGTTTGTATTCAGCTGTTTCTATTGCCCGCTGTTCTATTTCCTTCATAAACAAGTTCGCTATCACTGGTGACAGTGGGGAACCAATCGGTGCTCCCTCAACTTGTTTATATCTTTGTTCCTTATAGATGAAATAAGTGTTATTTAAACAGTGTTTGGTTAGGTTTAGTGTATCCGGTGATATTGGATACTTTTTGCTTATGATGTCCAGTGATTCATCTATAGGAACATTCGTGAAAAGTAAGACTACATCGAAGCTGACTAGTAAATGTCCCGGCTCGAAACACACCTTTTATACGCTCGATGAAGTGGCTCGCGTTCTTGACGTAATAATTCGCTTCCTCCGCGTATGGTTGCAGCTGTTGAGCCAGAAATTTTGCCAGCGGTTGTAAGGGAGAACCTAACCAAACACTGTTTAAATAACACATATTTCATCTATAAGGAGCAAAGATATAAACAAGTTGAGGGAGCACCGATAGGTTCCCCACTGTCACCAGTAATAGCGAACTTGTTTATGAAGGAAATAGAACAGCGGGCAATAGAAACAGCTGAATACAAACCTAAACTTTGGCTTAGATACGTGGATGACACTTTTATCATCTGGACTCACGGAGAAGAAAAACTAAAAACAACGATGTTAGCTAACATAGAAATAAAAAGAAAACGTGAAATCAGAGAATCGATAGAAATCGAAAGAAATCCCAACGGTCTAAACCAAAGAGATGATGCGCAATGGCTTCCTACAACATGGAAAACGGTATTGAAGAAAAATACCAAAATAAATCAAGCAGCGACATCTACGCGTGTCACCCTTCCAGACCCCCCAACATATACTGGACCAATCACAAGATCCAAGAGACGCGCAGGTCAAGCAAATACATCAGGATCAACTATATAAGTTACGGTATCGTGAATAAAAATTCAGTCTACTTCAAGCAACAGCGAGAAGCGGAACTACCTGACTTGACAATGGCAAGTGAGATCTTGCCGAAACGTCGTCAAAATAATGGTTTTTCTCAAAACCAAAATTATTCAACGCGGAGTCAAACCCGGAAAACGACAGGAAGCACATATAGCTCCCGCGGAAACTTCAAGTGTAACATAATTAACCTCTACGGGGAGGAAATTCTACCAGACATCAGAAGATACGAAAAACTACGATCGAAACGAAGGACGTTGTTATGCAACCTTACGTTTTTAGAACGCTGCCGTGACGAAAGCATTATACCGACTTGTATGAAGCTCACTTTTCACAAAAACAACTATAAAACGAAAAATATTTTAAGAATGGCAAGCCTGGCGCTTATTAGAGAAGCGATCCATGATACCAGACGAGACATCGACAAAATGAATTCAGAATCATTACAGCTGCATCTTAAACTAAGTAACACAATCCACCCAACATTATGGAATTTCTTTGAACAACTGACAAACTTTCGAGCAGAAATAGATGCTGATCTCACTAAGACCAAACAAATTAAAAAGTTTGAAAATTTGTTACTACAACAGCGGCCAAAAAAGAAAGAAAAATCACAAATAGAAACAAACAAATTAGTATATAACTTTTCAAACCTGACACTGGATGAAGCCACGAATAGTGTTCTTGCAAAAGGTTTCAATTTTGCTGTTGCACCTACACACATTCCCGTAGAAAATATCATTACTGAGGTAGAGACTACAATTACTAGTTTCCCCACAGAAACAGCCGAGATCATACGCCAAGACGTATCAAAAATATTAAGAACAGCTAAACCACCAAAAAGAAATTTAACACGGGAAGAGAAGGAAGCCTTAGCCTTACATAATTTGAAGAACAACAAAGAAATCATCGTGCATCAGTCTACTTCAAGCAACAGCGAGAAGCGGAACTACCTGACTTGACAATGGCAAGTGAGATCTTGCCGAAACGTCAAAATAATGGTTTTTCTCAAAACCAAAATTATTCAACGCGGAGTCAAACCCGGAAAACAACAGAAAGCACATATAGCTCCCGCGGGAACTTCAAGTGTAACATATATATACTTATAATATATATATATATATATATATATATATATATATATATATATATATATATATATATAAAACAGATGAAACAGAGAATGTGGAAAAATCCCCTTACGAACAAATCACACATCCACCATTTCGGGCTGGGAAAAATTTTTCGAATAGAATCAACGATCCAAACACCAGTTCTTCGAAATGTGTTTCGCCCTCTTCAACCTCTCCGGGCTCATCGGTAAAGAATGTGAATTGTTCGTAAGGGGATTTTTCCACATTCTCTGTTTCATCTGTTTGATTTCGTACGAGTGGTCGTTAAACCATTAGCCTTGGATCTTTTGATCACTGAGTGTGTTTCAAAGATCTACATCTTATGTTTTTAAATATATATATATATATAAACTAAATATATATATATATATATATATATATATATATATATATATATATATATATATATATATATATATATATATATATATATAGGGTGTCCCAAAAGTAGTGGAACGGTCGAATATTTCGCGAATTAAACATCGGATCGAAAAACTGAAAAATACGTGTTCAATCATTTTCAAAAATCTATCCAATGACACCAAACACCAACCCCCACTACATCCCCTGGAAGTTGGGTTGGGGGTAACTTTAAAATCTCAAATGGAAACCCCCAGTTTTTTTTGCAGATTTTAATTTGTTACATAAAAGTAAGCAACTGTTATTCAAGACATTTTTTCGAACTGTTGATAGATGGCGCTATATTTGGGAAAAACGATTTATCCTGATACCATAGGTAAATTATAGAAACGGTCTAATATCTCACGAAATATACTTCGAAATGAGAAACTTAAAAACAGATTTTTAATCTTTTTCGAAAACCTATCGAATAACACCAAACATGACTCTCCAACCCACCCCCTGAATGTGGGGTGGGGGGTAACTTTAAAATCTTAAATAGCAACCCCCACTTTTTATTACAGATTCGGATCTGTCATGAAAAATTAAGTAACATTTATTCGAAACATTTTTTAGAATTGTTAATAGATGGCGTCTTAATTGGAAAAATGCGATTTATTAGCGCCATCTATCAGAAATTTTAAAAAATGTTTCGAATAAATGTTGCTTAATTTTTTATAACGAATCCGAATCTGCAATAAAAAGTGGGGGTTGCTATTTAAGATTTTAAAGTTACCCCCACCCCACATCCAGGGGGTGGGTTGGAGGGTCATGTTTGGTGTTATTCGATAGGTTTTCAAAAAAGATTAAAAATCTGTTTTTTGGTTTCTCATTTGGAAGTGTATTTCGTGAGATATTAGACCGTTTCTATAATTTACCTATGGTATCAGGATAAATCGTTTTTCCCAATTATAGCGCCATCTATCCACAGTTCGAAAAAACGGCTTGAATAAAAGTTGCCTACTTTTACGTAACGAATCCAAATTTGCAAGAAAAACTGGGGGTTTCCATTTAAGATTTTAAAGTTACCCCCACCCCACCTCCAGGGGGTGTAGTGGGGATTGGTGTTTGGTGTCATTGGATAGATTTTTGAAAATGATTGAACACGTATTTTTCAGTTTTTCGATCCGATGTTTAGTTCGCGAAATATTCGACCGTTCCCTACTTTTGGGACACTCAATATATATATATATATATATATATATATATATATATATATATATATATATATATATATATATATATATATATATATATATATATATATATCCTCTTAACATTGCGGACTCGGTATTAAGGTTTTGACCATACACAACGGACTCGAGCGATTTACGGCCTCAATATACGGAGTCCGTAATTTTTTTCATGTATTTCTTTTAACTGGTTGTCATTTTCTACCAAAGTTTTGTTGAATGAGAAACTAGAGACCTCTACCTACCAAACAAAAATGTTACAAATCTTGTTGGTGTCTTAGAATTCCTGTAAATCTTAAAACAAAATGAGTCCGTAACGTCGCTTATAGTTCAGCCATTTGCCGTTGGAGGTCGCTTTTATGTGTATATTCAATGTGTATATCCTTCATGTGTTAAACTATCATACGACATTATGGCCTCGACTTAGCTGGCAACACTGTTGCTCGAATATTGAATCATTCTATCCCGCATATTTTACAATCGTCTTGCTTACAGGTGATTTACTGGTATTGTTCATTTTTATGTGTTAGAAAATGTATTGAATTGCATTAGGTATATTTTATTTTATTAATAGTCATACGCGAGGATATTTTGTTTCACAGAAATTTTCCACAATTCTTTAAATTTTCATTAACACATGTATTAAGGTAGGTATGTATATATGTTTGTAATTCAGAATATAACTATCGCTGTTACATAAATAAAAATAAATATTGTTTTCGCCCATTCTAAAAAAATGTGAAAACGTTGAATTTATGCATGTCTGTCTGTCTGTCTATAAACACAACTTCTTCCCGTCATTAGACCAGATAGAAGGATAATAAATGAGGCTAAATGCAATGTTGAATGAAAGCTTATAACCTAAGGATGGTATTAATCAATCAATCAGCCAATCGCGTTCACTGCTGGACGTAGGCCTCCCTCAGTTCTTTACAGTATTCTCTACACTGGGCCTCTTGTAGCCAGTTTCCTGCAATGTCGTCGGTCCATCTAGTCGGTGGTCGTCCTCGGCTTATTTTATAGTTTCTGTGCCTCCATTCCATGATTCGTTGTGTCCACCGTCCATCTTGTGTTCTAGCTAAGTGCCCTGCCCAGTTCCACTTAAGCGTCGTATCGTTTTCGATGACGTCTTGAACTCCTGATCTTTGCCTGATTTGTTGGTTTGTTATGTGGTCTCGAAGGCTCACGTTCAACATTGCACGTTCCATGGCTCGTTGTGTGACTCTGATGTTATTTGCTGATTTTTGCGTCAGTGCTAAAGTCTCTGCTTCATAAGTTTGTACTGGCAAAACACATTGGTTATAAACCTTTCGCTTAATACACCTAGGAATTGAGCTTTTTAGAATATGGCTTACTTTGCAAAATGATGCCCATGTAAGGCCTAATCGCCTTTGTGTGGATAGTATTAAATGTGGTAAATTTGCCCTTGCACTTCCGGTTTTATAGTTACAACCGGAAGTACTGTTATAAAGTCACCGAAATAGTCCACGCGATATATTATTCGACGCACCTTAGCAAGATGAGAACAAATTAATATATACTTCCGGTTTCATGCCTGTCCGTCCGTCAGTCTGTCTGTCGGCGAATATAACTCCTCCGTTATTAAAATAAATAGTGACAAATGAGGTGTCGAATGGGAATTTCTAACCCAAAAATTTTATTAGAGGTATATTAGAAATTTGATTTCCGACTTCCGGAAATATTGTTTTAAAATCGCTGAAATAGTACAAGCGAAATATTAGTTGACAGGCCTTAGCAAGACGAAAACTAATATATACTTCCGGTTTCATGCATGTTTGTCCGTCCATAAACACAACTTCTTCGTCATTATACTAGGTAGAATGACAAATGAGGTGTCAAAAGAAAGTTTATAACCAAGGAAGGTACTAAAGGGGGTAGAAATTTGACCAAGGATTTCTGGTTTTAGAAATGAAACCGAAAATACTGCTTTAACATCGTCAGAATAGTACAAGCGATATATTATTCGACGCGCCTTAGTAAGACGAGAACAAATATATATTTCCGGTTTCGTGACTGTCTGTCCGCGAATATAACTCTTCCGTTATTAATACCGATAGAATGACAAATGAGATATCGAATGAAAGCTTGTAACCCAAGGGTGGTATTAAAGATGAGAAATTTGACGCCCGACTTTCGGATTTAGAGTTGCAAGCGGAAGTACCATTTTAAAGTCACCTAAATAGTATAAGCGATATATTATTCGGCGTGCCTTAGCAAGATGAAAACAAATGTATATTTTTGATTCTTACATCATTTCCGATTAAATAATTCTAACCGGAAAGTGCCATATTATAGTTGCAGAAATAGTACATTGTGACATAGCAATCGAAGCTTATTGAAAAGTCGAGCATGAATTTTTAGTTCAGGTTTGGAAGTCATTTCAGGTTAAACAGTTATGACCGAAAGTTTAGTAAAAATTACTCAAAATTAGTGAAATCGTATATCAATCGACGGACGCAAAGTTACACGAATAGTTCAAATATCGACTTCCGGTTCTACTTTCGGTCACTTTGGATGAAAACCTAGGATTTACGAATTCCAATTACTTGTTTTGAATAGTAAGAAGAATAATCGCAAACACTATTGGACAGATAAATGAGTAATGAGATTAGACACATATGCAGAATAAACAACATCAAAGAATGAGTGCAAAAAAGAAGAAGAGAATGGAATAGGCTTACCAGTAAAATGTAAGAAGACAGAATAGTTAGAATAATACGGGATAAATAGCATTTCAAAAAGAAGCACATATCTACAACGAAAGAGACGAGATGATAATATTTCATTTGAGTAGGAGGCACAGCCGAAGAAAAACAGGCATTTTGCCTATTAGGTAAATGACGGATTTGCTTGAAAATATGGATTTAGGTTCCTTTTCCCCTTTACTTCAGTTTTGGACGTGAGCCCAGGGTTGCTTTTACTTGAAGGGTGAAAGCCACCCCTTCTCAAAAATGGATAAACTGACTAATTCTAAGCAACTTTTGTTTTATTGGATCTTTTCACGTTTAAGATAATACTTTTTGAGTTATTTGCGAGTGAAACTGTCCATGTTTCAACAAAAAAAAAACACAAATTTATAGACGGTTTTTCACAAATAACTCAAAAAGTAAGTATTTTATCCAAAAAAATATTCTTAGCAAAAATGTAGCTTATAAAAACATGAAAAAATAGAATATGAATTAAGTCTGTAAACCCCGTAGAAGCAGAGTTATGAAAAGTAGGTTCTTAGTCGTCAAATTCCAAATTGAACATGTCAACGTTAAATAACCAAAAAATTAAGGACTTTTCAGGGAAAACTCATCAAATTTTTTTAAAAGTGTTTAATAAAAGCTTTGTTTTTGATTTTTATAACAGTTTTTAGCACCAAAATTAAGCAAGTGACGCGACGCTCAAAATAAAGTTGTTCCCTTTTAGTGGAGTCACTGAAGGTGGATATGAGCTATTACCTCCGATTTCGTTGAACCTCCATCGATTTGTATGAAAATTTGTGAGTAGTTAGAGGATATCTCAAGGAACAAAGGTGACATGGTGCCAACTTGCGCTTTTACCCTGGGGTGGATGTCACCCCTTCTCGGGGGTGAAAATTATTTTATTCAAAATAACCCCATAATTCGATAGAGGAACAAATTCTAAGCAACATTTGTTATATAAAGTTATTAAAATAAATGTAAACTTTTTGAGTTATTAAAGATCATTGATTTTAATTTTTCTTGAGAAAAATACATGTTTTTAACCGATTTTTCATCAATAGCTCAAAAACTATAAGATTTTACAAAAAAGTTATTATTACCAATATTGAAGCTAATAAAAAACGGAATAAACTCCTTACTAGAAAAACCTTTTAGTGTTAACTAAAAGTGAGTTATAGGTGATTGAATGTATATTTTTTTCGGCGAGTAAAAAATCTAAGTGTTCAAGCTGAAATAACGGAAAAATGATGCATTTTATAACATAAACTTATTAAACATTTGTCAAAGTACTTAAAAATATCTATCAAATGAGCCCCGAACATGTTGATGGCATTCAAATTTATGCTCCAAAATTTTTTCAAAATTTATCTTTTAAAAATGTTTCCAAAAAATGTTATGTTTTTTTAATACCTCCGTCCACTTTTACGATATCATGTTCACCTAAAAACCGTTTGAAAGTTAGTTTGAAGGGCTATTTCACCACGTAAAACTTAATCTTTTATACCTCTTACTTTTTTAAAAATAAAAGGTTAATTCAAGATTTAAACGTTTCTATCTCGGCTATTTTTTACCCTATAGAAATAGTAAAATATTTGACAGAAAAAACTAAAATTTGGTTCTATATAATTTTTTACGTATTTTGATTATTTTTGGAGTTATTATCAAAAGAATATGAAAATTACAATAATTTGAAAAATTATGATTTTTTTAAATTTATCTTTTTTTCAAAAATATGCATTCTAAACCGGTCAAAATTATTGAAATCATTACTTATGCTAATATAAAGAAGTTCTTGTAATGATTATTATAAATTTTAACTTTTGTGGAAATGGAATTTTTTTTTTAAATTCCAAGGGGTTCTCTTATTTTCATAATAACTTGCTTAATTTTGACGCTATTAACTTATTCTTAAGCTCATTTGATAGGTATTGCGAAGTACTTTGACAAATATTTAGCAGGTATATTTTATACATTGCATCGTTTTCCCGTTATTTAAGCTTGAATACTTAGATTTGACTACTCGTCGAAACATGTATGATCTTTAAGTTTCACCCACCGGTTCAAAGTGCTTATTTTTGAAAAGAAAGTGGTTACTGATAAAATAAAAAAACAAACTTCGAAATGTTGAAAAAAAAAATGCTTTTTTTAAAAATTATATTAAAAAGTGTTAGTCATAAGAAAGGAAAAATTTAGAAAAGTAAATAAAAGTTTTGAGTTTTCTGCATATTTTCCCAAAAAGTGCTTCATTTTTTGGTTATTTCACGTTGAAATACTCGATTTGTAATTTGAGTCTACAGACTTCATGAATGTACCGTTTTCTATTTTTTATAAGCTATATATTTGCTAATATTATTTTTTTTACAAATTATTTAGTTGTTGAGTTATTTACGAAAAACTGAGCGAAAAACCGTCTAAAATCGTGGTTCTTTTCGTTGAAAAATTAACATTTTCACTCACAAATAACTGAAAAGTATTAACTTAGAGCAAAAATTATATAGCACAAGAGTTGCTTAAAATTTGCTAATTTATCCATTTCCGTACATTTTTTGAACGTACGTTTTTTCGCCTACAAGATTTCAACTCCCAAGTAAAAGCAACCAATGGCACAAGTTCAGAAGTAAAGTTGAGTACTTATAAGAGGAACCTATATCCAAATTTTTGTGAAATTTTATCGCCGTATTTCACGTTAATTCATCGCCGTATTTCATTTTACTGACCTATATACAGGTTGTCCCGAAAAGATTGGTCATAAATTATACCACACATTCTGGAGTCAAAAATAGTTCGATTAAACCTAACTTACCTTAGTACAAATGTGCTCATAAAAAGTTACAGCCCTTTGAAGTTACAAAATGAAAATCGATTTTTTTCAATATATCGAAAACTATTAAAGATTTTTTATTGAAAGTGGACATGTATCATTCTTATGGCAGGATCATCTTAAAACAAAATTATAGTGAGATTTGTCCACCCCATAAAAATTTTATGGGGGTTTTGATCCCTTAAACGGCCCCCCAAACTTTTGTGTACGTTCCAATTAATTCATTATTAGTTAAACACAACGTTTTTAAAACGTTTTTTGCCTCTTAGTATTTTTTCGATAAGCGAGTTTTTATCGAGATGCGGCTTCTTTTTAATGTATTTACATAAATATTTTATGGGAGTTTTGTACCTTTAAACCCCCCAAATGTTTGTGTACGTTCCAATTAAACTATTATTGTGGTACCATTAGTTAAACACAGTGTTTTTAAAACTTTTTTGCCCTTAGTCTTTTTTTGATAAGTCACCTTTTATCGAGATGTGGCTTCTTTTTTTAAAATATACCTAAAAATGTAAATTATAAATAGGTTATTAACAAATTTTCAGATTATTAACAGGTCTCTATAATCGTACTTAGACATATACAAATATGTGGTGGATTCGATAAATATTCAAAATATCTCGATAAACACTGGATTATCAAAAAAGTCTTAAGAGCAAAAATTTTTTAAAAACAGTGTGTTTAACTAATGGTGCCACACTAATAATTGGAACGTACACAAAAGTTTGGGGGGTTTAGGGGAACAAACATAAAATTTTTATGGGGTACACAAATTTTACTATATTTTTTATTTAAGATGCTGCTGCCATAAGAATGCCAGATGTCCATTTTCAATGAAAAATCTCTAAGAGTTTTCGATATATGAAAAAAAATTTATTTTCATTTTGTAACTTCAAAGGGCTGTTACTTTTTTTGTGTGCTTTATTTATATAGGTAAGTGAAGTTCAATCAACCTATTTTTGACCCCAGAATCTGTGGTATAATTTATGACCAATCTTTTTGGGACACCCTGTATAAAAAATAAATTTAATAAAAATTCAAGAAATTTGCTTTCTAGGTGTATATTAACTACGAATCTAATTATATTCTATATTACCTAATTATCGAATATAAAGTTAGATTCTATACAGGGTGTCCCGGAAAATAGTGCGTTCCTTAAAGGTATAGGTAGAAGGCACCATGTAGAACAAAAAACTCTTATAACATTTTTTTCTAAATTCAACCGTTTGACCAAAAAACTATAAAACATTTTGGAACGCAAATTCAAATCTGGCAACTCTGTGAAGTACAAAAATCTAAACGTAAATAGTCCCATGTTTAGTAAACAGATAATTTGGAAGAATCCTGTTTAGTGTCAACGCCGAAAATGTTTTTGAATCGTGTGTTCATGAGTAATATTATGATATTATGTTGTTTATTTATGGTAGATCAATAAATGGAGAGGCATAATACCTACTAAAATTCTTTCAAAATGTTTTGCTGGAATTTCTCGTCGTATGAGTGCATGTTACTCTATGAATTCATGTGTTCGCAAAAGTGGTGGTTCAGTTAAAACATGTGTTTTCATCTTAAAATATGTAAGTATCATTCGTTTAAAATTATGCCATATTTCAACTACATTTTAAAAAAATTATAGTAAACAAAAATAGTAAGTATTAGGTTGGATTATTTTAAATACTGTAAGACACAAACGAGTTCTTATTCACCAGTGCGTAACATGTTGCCGGATTATTTAATTTTCTGAAGATTAAAATTCAGGTATATGGAAACCAATGTAATCTTTTTTTTGGAAATGGTTAACTTTAGAAAAAAATGGTATAGGACTTTTTTGTTCTAAATTGTGTATTCTATCCATACCTTAAAGGAACGCACTATTTTCCGGGACACCCTGTATATTTATGTATTATCGTTGAGAAATTAAACGAATGAACAACGTGAAATATTAAAAAAGTATTACATTGACCCAACCAAAATTATTATATTTCTTTCAATACATATTATCGTGTTCAGATTATTTTTAGAAGTCATTAAAATATTTTACCAGTAAAGTTATAAGCGTTTGTTTAAAAATACAGACTATTAAATTATTATACTTTTGTCGATTTTAAAACCATATGTTCCGATTTCATGTATCCCATTACTTAAACAATCGCGAAATAGGAAATAACTTCGTTGAAATCACAAAGGGGAAACCCCAAATTATCTAAATACGCAGTGAGCGAATTGACAACACTGTTTGAGTCTATAATGTTGTGTATATGAGGCCGCAACACCAGAATACTGTTTAAAATTATACTCATGAGGCTGCAAAAGTAAGAAATCGTAATGAGTTTATAATGATAACGGAACCAAAAAGACAAGTATATATTAATTTTCATCTTATCAAAATAGAAATTTGGGCATTAAGAATGTTTTGTCACTAGATTCAATATATTCGATTATTAAAATATTATATACACCTCTAAATAGGAGAGGCTGTACGGTTGCGGTATGGATTGAGTCCTTAAGAATAGTAGGATGTAAATATATATATATATATATATATATATATATATATATATATATATATATATATATATAGAAAACTTAGTTTAATAATAGCTGACTCAATTTAAATTATTTAAGGAGGAGAAAATAATTGGGTAACCAGCTGAATATGGACAAAGTGTACTCTTTTTACTTATTCCAATATATTTCGCCCATTTTCATGTAAATATTTAATGTATTTTCATTAAAATGTATATTTTCTCCTCCTTAAACAATATATATATATATATATATATATATATATATATATATATATATATATATATATATATACATATGTATGAGGCGCATAGTGCAAAAGTGGCCTAACTAAAAAAATGATATTTGAGTCAATAACACCGAGCGTTAGTATTTTTATTAATCTATTGTGTGCAATAGTGGCCCACATCGATTTGATTAAACTGACGGTAGAGGAATGGTCAAGGTCACTTTGGCGTATTACGATTTGTTGACAAACGGTTGTGCAGTAATAGCCCAACGTTCGTGCTTATCTATGTGTTTTAATTTCTCGTGTGCACTAGTGGCCTATCTTTTAACCTTAAAATTATTATTTGTTTTTTGACAGCTCGTGTATACTTTAATTGTTTAACTTTAGTTATTTGGAAGTTTCATTATGGATATTCCATCCACATCAGGTAAATATATTATCCAGATCATTTTCTTAAGTAGTAATATTATTAAAAGTAAAAGCAGACATTTTGGAATAAGGTGTTAAAAAGTATATTTTAATACACGGCTGAATTACTGTAACTTATCTCTTTCAGGCAAAAGCAATAATATCTTTGATGACAGTTATATCTCTAGTATTGATGATCCATTTGCAGATTCAGATTCCAGCTACAATCCTTCTGATATAGAAGAATCGTCAAGTGAAAAAAGTACAGGTATTTTATTATTATTATAATCGTTTGCGAGAAACTAATAAACTTTGTTTTAGCTGAAAATGAAAAGGTGCTGGTGGCTGATGAGAATTTACAGAGCAATTTTCAGTCTAACGATATTGCAAATCCTGGAGAAATTCCAAGAAGTAAGAAACGTGGTCCTCGGCGCAAATTTGCAGATAAAAGTCAATGGCAACGTAATATAAGAAAAAAATTACGAAACAGAGGACGTGAGTATACAACCATTAAGGGTAAGGTAGTTGCTGCCAAACAGTTTGATCCATCCGACTGCCGCTGCTTTAAAGAATGCCATAAACTTATTACTCTTCAACAGCGTGAAACTATTTTTAAAGATTTGTATAAACTCACCAATTATGATTTACAGACGTCTTATTTATGTGGCCAAATCAAACTTACTTCAAAATTAGCCAATACTGCTCAAAGTGACTCCAGAAAAGACACAAGACGATATTATTTGACAAGAGAAAGAGGCATAGAGATTCCAGTTTGCAAGGAGTTTTTTTAAAAAAGTCCTGAGAGTTTCAGATGATCGGCTTACACGTGCTTTGAATAATAAGGAGCAAGGTGGTACACCTTCTAAGGATAAACGAGGAAAAAAGGAGCCTCATAATAAAACAAGTCAGGAGAAACTTGACAATATTTTTAATTTTATTTCGAGATTCCCAAAATATCAGTCACACTATTCTAGAACAAAAAATCCCAATCTTTGTTATTTGGCTTCCACTTTAAATCTGTCAACTATGGATTCCTTATACAAACAAGAAACAAATGATCCTGCGTCACAATTTGTTTTTAGAGATGTTTTCAGAAAAAAATTTAATTTAACTTTTCATGCACCTATATCTGACAGTTGTAGAAGATGTGACGAATTTTAACAAAAAATAAAAACAGAAACTTCTGAAGTTACTTTAGCAAGTTTAAAGTTAGAGAAAGAATTGCATCTTCGAAAGGCAGAAAGCGCACGTGCTGGGATGGCATTGGATTCGGAGTTGGGTAAAATAGCTGAAAACGATGTCACTATAATAGCGTTTGATCTCATGTCTACATTACCTACTCCTCATCTTTCAACTGGGGTATGTTACTTACTACAAAAGACAGTTGTGGACATACTGTTTAGGTATCCACAACTTGTCAAGCAATCAGGCCCACATGTACGTTTGGCATGAAGCCATAGCATCTAGAGGACCTCAAGAGATTGGATCTTGCATACAGCATTATATTAAAAACTATGTTAACACGTCAAAATTAATTATGTATAGTGACCAATGCGGAGGGCAGAATAGGAATATCAAAATGTCTCTATTCTGTAATTATATCATACAAAACAAGATATCAAAAGTCCAGCAAATTGACCATAAATTTTTGGTGTCGGGGCATTCATATCTAGCCTGTGACCGTGACTTTGGGATCATAGAGAAGAACAAAAAACTTTCAATGATATCTATGTACCGGGTGATCAGTTAAGGGTAGCGAGCGGCCATATCTCATAAGATATTGGTCGTATAGAATTGAGAAAAAAAAATCATGGTAAAAGTCGCCAAGAGAAATTGCTGGAAATTATTTTCGAGTTTATCAAACGTCCGCTAGAGGGCGTAACAACCAACACAAAGTAGAAAAATGGGATTTTTATAGAATTTTGTCCAATGAAAGTTTATCGATGATATCATTTTCATATTAACAGACCATTTCCCTACATTTTTTGTCTAAAACGTTTTGTTCTATCTATCAAAATAAAGCGGTGGGGGAAGTTCAATTGTTTTTTTAAACAAACCAAGATTTCTTCCGTTTCTTTTGACCGATTTTAGAAAACTTAGGCTCATATGAAAGAGCATAATTTGCACTACAAAACTCTTATTTGGTTTTTAATTTTTGACGTTTTCTGTCGCCGCTAGATGGCGTTAACTGAAATGGTAGCAAATTTTTGAGTTTTTTTCAAAAAAAACAAATGTAATGATATATTAATTTTTATATATTTTAAAAGAGGATAAATTTCTCTATAATTTAATGAAAATAATTTATTATCTACCTTTTTTTGAACCGTTGATATTGACCAAAATATAATTTTATTACATTAAAAAATGGCACGCCACTGTTTTTTATCAAAATAAAAATCAGTTTTGTAATCTCTTATTAGCTGCTAACAAAAAGAACCTCTTGACTTTTTTTCGTTAGACAAACGGTTTTGGATTGAAAAAATAAAATAGGTTTACATACTGATAATTATAAGGTTCAAAATTATTTTTAAATATTACATCTCACAATAATAAAATTATTACCTATTATTTTTATCATTAATAATTATTTAATTAGCGAGAGAATGCATTAGTTCATAATTTATTAATAATAATTATTATTATTTCATAAATTAAATTAAAAATCAAACTTAACTAACATCGCATTTAAGCGAAGCAGGCCATGATCTACGAAACTGAAAATAAAATGAAAGAAAACACCAAATTGTCAATCACGCTGATATTTATTTTGACAGTTCCTGCCATTGACATCTAATTTAATGTTATGTAAAAAGTATTTTTACAACAAATCATGCCTTTTACGAATGAAGAAGCCTTTGATATGTTGAGAATTTATTTTCAATGTTTTGAAAATGCGGCGATTGCTTCTAGGCAGTATGCACTGCGTTATCCCCTCCGTAGACGGCATTCGAGAATGGTTTTTCGTCGTTTAGCCTTACGTTTAAGGCAACATGGCCAAGTGCAACCAACTCCAACTTTGAGAAGAAATCGTAGAGTAAGAAGAGAAGATAACATTATAAATGTGTTGGCTTATATTCATGCAGACCCCCATTTAAGCATAAGAGAGATCTCCAGATATTTAGGAATATCCTATGGCTCAGTGCAAAAAATATTAATGGATTTTAAAATGCATCCGTATCACGTCGTGATTCATCAATCCTTAAAAGAGACTGACTTTGAACGTAGGCTCGATTACAGCTACTGGCTTAGAGACTTCATTAGGGAAAACCGTCTTATTTTGTCACAAATATTATGGACAGATGAAGCATCGTTTAGCAGTAATGGCAAGGTAAATCTGCATAACATGCATTACTGGTCGGACACTAATCCACACTGGTTACGTGAAGATTATCAGCAGGGTCGATGGAGCGTTAACGTCTGGTGCGGTGTTATTAATGGTACTATTATCGGTCCGCACATATTTAATGGCAATCTAACCGGTGACATGTATTTGAACTTTTTATTGAACGATTTACCAGGACTCTTAGAAAACGTGCCTTTAGAAGTAAGAAGAAACATGTGGTTTCAACAAGACGGATGCCCGGCACATTATTCTCGAAATGTGCAAGATTTTATGAACAGGCATTTTCCTAACCGTTGGATTGGTAGAGGCAGCCTATTTTTCTGGCCACCACGGTCCCCTGATTTAACCTGCCTTGATTTTTATCTATGGGGCCGAATAAAGGATTTAGTGTATAAAACTCGACCAACTACTCGAGAAGACATGATAGTCCGAATTCAAAACGCGATAAATATTATACCAAGAGCGGAAATTGAGGCAGCTGTCAACTCCACCCAGAAGAGATTGGACCAGTGCATTCAAAATAACGGACAACATTTTGAACATTTACGACAAAATTATTAATTTAGTTTTAACGTTTATTTTTAAAGTTCTGTGTTCTTGTTTTTAGTGTTACTGCTCTTGCTGTTGTTGGACAGTTTTATTAAGATTTTTTTCCAAATATGTAAATTAGTATGCTTCGAGATATGGGCGCCCCATGTAAACATATCTTATTTTTTCAATCCAAAACCGTTTGTCTAACGAAAAAAAGTCAAGAGGTTCTTTTTGTTAGCAACTCATAAGAGATTATGAAACTGATTTTTATTTTGATAAAAAACAGTGGCGTGACATTTTTTAATGTAATAAAATTATATTTTGGTCAATATCAACGGTTCAAAAAAAGGTAGATAATAAATTATTTTCATTAAATTATAGAGAAATTTATCCTCTTTTAAAATATATAAAAATTAATATATCATTACATTTGTTTTTTTTGAAAAAAGCTCAAAAATTTGCTACCATTTCAGTTAACGCCATCTAGCGGCGACAGCAAACGTCAAAAATTAAAAACCAGATAAGCGTTTTGTAGTGCAAATTATGCTCTTTTATATGAGCCTAAGTTTGCTAAAATCGGTCAAAAGAAACGGAAGAAATCTTGGTTTGTTTAAAAAAACAATTGAACTTCTCCCACCGCTTTATTTTGATAGATAGAACAAAACGTTTTAGACAAAAAATGTAGGGAAATGGTCTGTTAATATGAAAATGATATCATCGATAAACTTTCATTAGACAAAATTCTATGAAAATCGCATTTTTCTACTATGTGTTGGTTGTTACGCCCTCTAGCGGACGTTTGACAAACTCGAAAATAATTTCCAGCAATTTCTCTTGGCGACTTTTATCATGATTTTTTTTTTCTCAATTCTATACGACCAATATCTTATGAGATATGGCCGCTCGCTACCCTTAACTGATCACCCTGTACCTGGAGATTGGACCAGAGTGATTAGGACAGCCAAAAAACAAAATCCATTCACAGTTGTAGAAACGACCAGCAACGATGTCGTGAGTAGTGTTCCATTAGAGAAAACCATTACTAATCGTAAAAAGACTGTCGAGGGTGAATCGGTCAACTGGTTAAAAATGCAATGGTTGCGATACTCTTTAACTGAACCATTACAATTACATTATAAAGAATCTAACAATCCGGATGTTATTTTTAAACATATAGATATTACGAAGCGCAATATATCTACGTTTATTGAAAAACTTCCACTTTTATACCCAAAGGGCAGAGACATTGAAGCAGCTAAATTTAGCAATTTACAAGATTTGTTGGTGTATGTATCACCCTATTTACATAACTTTTATAACAACCTAAATGTTAAAAACTCAGGTCAACGTATACAAAATAATGATGAAGATAATGTGTTTTACGCTATAGAAGATTCCGAACAAATAGTGGAATAAATGTTTATAAAAAAAATTAGTTAAGTGCATTGTTTTGACTTTTGTTCATTTTTTGTATACAAGTATTGTAAAAATATATTTTATGCAAAAACGCACTTTATTTTTTTTATTTATATATTGTTAGTGCAAAAGTGCACAAGTCTTTTTCCAAAAATGTTTTGAAAATTTTTCTTTTTTGTGATATTAATGTAAAATGAAATTTATTAACTTAACTTAAGGTGATGAAATTTAAAACTAAGGATAATAATCCTTACAGAAAAGAGAGTTGTCATATTTAATAAAAACTAAATCGTCTTTTTCTCAATATCAGTTTTTACGAGTTAGGCCACTCTTGCACTATGCGCCTCATATATGATCGGTTTAGAATGTCTTGCGGCGTTGTCCGATTCCCAAATTCCATTCCTTCCTATTTTGCCACAGGCCATCCCTGAGGTCTCGCGCGCTCATCGCTTTCCGGATGCCGGTGGTCCAATTAACTTTCGGT
The DNA here is from genome assembly GCF_917563875.1 of Diabrotica virgifera virgifera. Lineage (NCBI taxonomy): Eukaryota > Metazoa > Arthropoda > Insecta > Coleoptera > Chrysomelidae > Diabrotica > Diabrotica virgifera. The sequence continues at coordinate 118,897,254 of NC_065451.1, read as the reverse complement.
CTCCCTCGCTTCCGATGTTCAGGAGGTTGCCATTCCAGACATTGTTTTGGAAGTCTCTCGTCATTCATTCTGTTTACGTGTCCATACCAGATCAGATGTCTTCTCTCTATATCTTTCATTATTGTTCCTTCTATTCCCATTCGATTTTTAATGTCTTCATTTCTGATATGTTCTCTTCTGGATATACGTAATGACCTTCTGATTGCATCCATTTCCACTACTTCAATTTTTTTTTTGTTTTTTTTTTCTGTAAGCCTCCAAGTTTCAGCATCATATAATAAACTACTCTTAATCATAGTCTCGTAGATATTAAATTTTCTCTTATTCGATATTTGAGTACTCCAAAGAATATTATTGAGACATCGGATTGCTCTTTTTGCTTGTATAATTCTGGATGTAATTTCTTTGTCATCAGTTCCAGTTTTATCAAATGTTACTCCTAGATATTTATAATCTTGGCAGGCTTTAATTTTTTGATTATTTTCCATAGTAAGATGAATATCGTTCTCTTCTGAACCAACACATGAGTACTTTGTTTTATCTATATTGACGTCCAATCCCCATCTTGAATATTCCTCGACCAACTTACGCATCATGTATTCTATGTCTTCCCTGTCGTTTGCTATTACGACCTGGTCAAGCATGTATTGTTTAGCTCGATGCCCATTCCATTTACTTTCCTCTTCCAACCTTTAAGTGCTGCTGCAACGTAGATTTTAAACAGGGTCGGAGATATGCAACATCCTTGTCTAAGCCCCTTAGTTACTGGAAAGCTGTTAGTAAGTGAGTTTCCTATCTTTACTCGTGAACGTGATCCTGCATATAGATTTTTTAATGCATTGGTGAGAGTGTAGCTTACTGGTGAAGAATGTAGAACTTCCCACATCTTATTTAAGGGTATGTTATCATAAGCTTTTTGTAAGTCAACGAATGTCAGGTGCAGTTCTCTGTTTCTGGCTGTTTTTTTCTCTATAATTTGTTTTAAACTAAATACGTTGTCTGTACAGGAGCGGGCAGCTCTAAAGCCCCCTTGTTCTTCTTCATATTGGCTATATTCGGACTCTATTAGGTCTCTCAGTATTCTACCATACAGTCTACTAAGTGTGCTGGTCACCGAAATTCCCTGTAGTTTTCGCAGTTTCGCTTATCTCCTTTCTTATGGATGGATGAGATATAAGCCATTTTCCATTCATGAGGCACTGGATGTCCATTTAAGAATTCGACGAAGACTTTTGTTAGCATTCGAAATAGCTTAGCTGTTCCATTTTTAATCAGTTCTGCTGGAATACCTTCTGGACCGCAAGCTTTACCATTCTTTAAGCTTCTCACCGCTTTCATCAGACTTTCTACGTCGATATTTATATGTTCTCCTTATATTTCTATACCTGGTGTAGCTATATTTTCTAGATATTCTCCTCGATCTTCTGTTAACAATTTTTTATAGTGGTCCATCCATTTTTGTGACTGTATACAGTGTATGGGTACTTTTTCTTTATCATTCTTTTTTACGGAATTTATAAATCTCCAAGCTTCTGTGGTTTTCCTGCCACCTATATATGTGTTTGTCTCCATACATTTGCGATCCCATAAATCGTTTTTCTCCTTTATCACTGTGTTTCGCACTACTCGCTTTGTTCTGTTGTACTCTATTTGATCTTCGTCATTTTTAGTATTTAACCATTTTTCTTAAAGCTTCTTCTTGGTCAAAACTAGTTCTTCTATTTCCTCGTTCCACCAGAGTTTATTGCTTGGTTTGGTTTTTGGTTGTTCTCCTAACACTTCTTTGGCACTTTTCTGCATTGCCCATAGCATGTTTTGATATAGTTCTGTTGTATTTTCTAAATGCTCATTGAGATTTTGATCTAGTCTTCTTTGATACAGCTCTTTAGTACTTTCATGAATGAAGCTTTGAAGGTTATACTTAGGTTCTTTTATTTCTTCTAGTTGTTCTTCGATTTGATGTCCATTGCTTGTAATATAGGGAACTACAATCTTGCTTTTAACTAGAAAGTGATCAGAGTCGCAGCTTGCTCCTCTCATGACTCTAACATCATTTATTTTTAGCTCTGAAACTTGTTTCACAATGATGTAGTCGATGATTGATTTTAGATTAAGGGTTGGTTGCGTCCACGTAAATTTGTGTATATCTTTGTGTTTAAAGAAACCATTGGCAATTTTTAGTCTGTTGTTTTGACATACATAAATTAGTCTATTGCCATTATCGTTGCAAGTATCTTCTCCGTAGAGGCCTACAATCTCACTATTGTTTTGGTGTCCAGTTCTGCTATTGAAATCACCCAGAATTATGACCTCTCGTGTATTACCGATCTCCTCAATTACGTCATTGAGATTTTCAAAGAATTCATCCTTCCTGGCAACTGGTTCATCATTAGATGGAGCATACACCGCAATAATAGTGATTCTTTTTTGATGTATGGTTATATTCATTCGTAGCAGATTTTCGTTGACTGCTTCCCAATCTGTTATATGTTTTTTCCACTTGTGTTTGATGAGTATGGATACTCCTCTTTTGGCTCTTTCGTCTTTACGTACTCCACTATATAAGTGTATGTATTGTCCGTTTCTTTCTGAACCAACTTTTTTTCTTTGTTTCCGTGAGTACAACAATGTCTAATTTGATTTTTTCTACTTCTTATTATTATTATTATTATCTCAAGTTTCTCGGTTAGCGATTTGACATTCCAGGTTCCTATATTCATTGTCCTTTTCCGTAGCCGTTTTCGTCTTGAAATTTTCCTATCTACATTTCCGAGGCATGGTTTGGATTTTTTGGTATGTTGTGTTTTTCCTAGTGCTGGAGAACCAGTCCAACGACTAAACCCCCAACTTGGAGGACCAGGATTTTCTGCCGGGGTTTCTTCTTCTCGATTTTATACTATCCCTAAAACCGTCGGGCTGCCACCTCCGCCCCCAGACCGTTGTGAAGATCTTCTCCGCCCTGGACGCCGTTGTGGACTTTATCCGTGACCCTGGACAAGGGACCCTTAGCAGGTACTAGTTTCCCGGGTCAGGAAACACCTGGAATCTCCGGAAGGCAGGGATTGATTCACTTTCCCTGATAGGACTATCCGAGAAGGAGTTCCTACCCGCTACCTGTCACTTCACTACTTTCTTTCATCATTATTAATAATTGGTCTAAATTCTTAGATTCTGTTATTTTATTAATAGAAATAAAAGTACATATATTAACTTACGAGTAAAACAAAACGAAAGTAACATGATAATAATCTAGTGCAGTTGCTAAACTATACAACTAGTCTCTACTTATTATAAATATATGAGCTTCTATTCTTTCAATTATAATAGGCTTCATAGTAAGGATATGCTTATTTATCTTTAAAATAACTTATAATAATAATAATAATAATAATAGCGTTTATTGTCCAACAGAATCCATTTACAGGACAAAATATTACATAAATAAAAAATTAAATAAAATATTAGTAATTCATAGGTATCGATAATAACAAAAATTTTACAAAACTAAATTTGAATCTAAAGAAATAAATTATTAATCACCTAGGTAGATCTTGGTCATAGAAATCAGTTGCTTTAAACTGCAGTTAAATATATCGCAGTAAATACTTAAGGCATTATAATAGCTGCACATGACGAATAGAGGAGAATTTAACATAAGGTTAGTTCTAGCTTGTGTATTTCTGAACGTAATCGAATTTCTTACTGGATAAGACGGAACGTTAAAATTTATTTGTCGAAGGATATCAGGGCTGTCAATGAGATTATGTAGTAGCTTGTACAGGAATACCAGGGAGGCATTAATTCGTCTAAATTCCAAACCGCTACATAACTCATTATTGCTGATACCCCTCGTAGGATATATACCATTAATTTTATAAAACAAAAATTTTAAAAATTTACGCTGAACCCGTTCTATAATTTGGATGTGTACATCATAAAACGGTGACCAAATGATAGAGGCATATTCCAGTTTACAGCGTACAAAAGTGTAAAACAGTAATTTAATAGCCTTAGTATTAGTGAGATTTCGACTATTTCTAATTATAAATCCATAAGATTTAAGTGCTTCTCTAACCTTTACATTAACATGTTCAACAAAAGTGAGTTTGTGATCAAATATAACTCCAAGGTCTTTAATTTTAGTCAAACGTTCCAGTTCATTGCCATCAATAATATAAGGATGGTATATAGTAGACTGTTTCCTGGAATAACTAACCACCTTGCACTTATTGGCATTAAGATTCAGATGATTTTCCTTACACCATTCATGTACGAGATTCAGTTCACTCTGCAGAAAATGACAATCATTAAGGTCGCTTATCAATGAATAAATCTTTAAGTCATCAGCATAACATAAACATGGTGCAGAAATAGATTCACACAGATCGTTAATAAATAACAAGAACAATAATGGACCTAGATTAGAACCTTGTGGAACCCCTGAAGAAGCAAGGTACTTTGCCGATTTGTAACCATTGTAAGAAACAAACTGCGTTCTATTTGATAAGTAAGACCTCATAAAAGTAACAGCATCCTCAGAAAGACCAAAGTGGTATAATTTAGAAAGCAATACTCCGTGGTGAATTCTATCGAACGCCTTCGAAAAATCGGTATAGACGACGTCAACTTGACTTCTATTATCTAGGGCCTCTGAAATATATTGTGTGACCACTAATAAGTTTGTTACAGTGGACCGACTGGAGACAAAACCATGTTGGTATTGAGACAGCTGATTACGAGTTCTTGAATAAATACGATTATACAAAATTATTTCAAAAACCTTCGACAGATTGCAAATTATGGAAATTGGTCTATAGTTTTCTACCTGATCCCTTTCACCAGTTTTGAATACTGGGCACACTTTTGACTCCTTCCAGAGACTTGGATATTCTTTATTGAGAAGACATAAATTAAAAATTTTTAATAGTGGCACAGTTAAGGCACCTATGCAATCCTTAACCAGAAAAGATGGTATATTGTCAGGTCCACACGTCATTTTGTCTTTCAATTTCTTACTAGCAGAAATTATCTCAGATTCTACAATAGGATAAAAATTTAAGTAATCTGCGTTAACTGATGAAGAGTTAGCTTTATAATTAATATCAGATGACAGAAAAACACTATTGAAAAATTCTGCAAAAACATTCACAATATTTTGTGGTTCGGAGGTAGTAATCCCAATATATTTCATTACACCAGGAATTCTTGAACTATTATTTTTCGCATTAACATACGACCAAAACTTCTTGGGATTGATGGATAGAGATATTTGAATGTTATCGACATACACATTGTATGCCAAACTGATTTTTGATTTGACAAGGTGTCTTAACCGTTGAAACTCAAGCAAATCACAATGATTTTTGAATCTTTTAAATTTTTTTCGAAACTTTGCTTTTAATTTGATGTTCTGAATGATGTCAGCATCAAACCAGGGTGGATATTTATGACTAAAATTTTTATAAACTGGAATATACGTATTAAACAAAGAAAACATTTTATCATAAAAATTACTTAAAATTACGTTAACGTCACTAGTAGTATCCAGAAAATTCCAATCCGTTTCGTACAGTTCTCGATATAAAGCAGGAAAATTTGCTTTTTTAAAGTTATAAGTTATTTGCTCAGAACCATACCTAAATATAGGCTCTTTCACAAATATATCCGTAAATGTAATTTGAAGAGCTGGGTGATGAGAGTCTTCATAGAGCAAAGGTGAGTCATCATGCTTCACTTCACAACTGAAATGCGATAAGACTAAATCTAGCAGTCTACCCAAATGATTAACAACATTGTTAAATTGTCTAAGTCCAGTAGAGCCCGTAAAACTTAAAACTACAGAAGTTTGGAAATCAGATATATCATTATCAATGAACTTTGGAACATTAAAATCGCCTAGTAATATGGAGTTATTATATAAATAATCAAGTTGCCCTAAGCAATCGAAAAAATATTCAAAGTCAACTAAACTTAACCTATCCGGTAAATAAACAACAACTGTATAAAAATGTTTGTAACCAATCTGGCATTTGACAATGATTAGATCAATTAATGGAAATTGAGCATCGAAAGCCGCAATATCCAATATTTCGGATTTTATGAAGTCTTTTACCGCAAGCACTACACCACCACCCTTCACCTTATCCACCACATGGAATTTTCGGTCCTTTCTATATACTACATAATTATTCGGAAAGAGTTCCATGCTCGAAACATCACCGTGCAACCACGTTTCACTTAATGCTATGATGTCGAATTCACAATCACTAATGTTAGCATTAAATAATGCAACTTTGCTATTTAGACCACGTACATTTTGGTAGTAACATGTAAGTTCAACGTGTTGGGATTTACTTGATTTGGAACTGCTGGACACGTTTAGTTTAAAGAGCCATCAGTTTTACTGACTAGAGTAGGTCTGCCCCTTACATACTTAATCGTCAAATTCTGTTCTCCATGATCTGTTCGCCGTTTCAGTTCTGTCCGAAGTTTATTCATGTATTCTCTCTGCCGAGGTGTTTTATCATCAGAGATTGAAATGGTAGAGAAAGTAGATGTGGCTAATTTATTCTTGGCACGCAAAAAGGACTTAGCCTGTGCGGGTGTGGAAAAGGTCACTTTGATTGGACGAGCCTTATTTGAACGTTTACCAATTCTGTGCACATGTCTTGAAGAAATCGGATTTACATTATCACCCTGTACTGTTATTAGAATCTCGTTTACTTTATTATTGTCTTCCACAGCAGAATTAGTTTCTGGGACGTTATACAAAATGATATTATGTGATCGATTAATACGGTCCATGGCTTCTTCAATTATATCTTATGCTTATCATTAAAATGTTCATGTTAATTTTCATTCCAGATGTTCAGAACGAATACTTGGAAGAAAACTGCGCTACTGGTTACTCAGATAACTGTATAGATGATCCTTGCTATGAGCCAGATGAAGATGAACTTGCTGCTGTTACAAATTATGAAGAAGAAGAATATAAGATATAAGGCACACATTTATCGTTTTCTGGACATAGTATGCAACATGACAAAAATCCATGCATATATCAGATATTTCGATAAATAATTTTGTTACTGGATGTAACGATTCAAACATAATTGTGCCGGTCTCACAAGTAACTGGTGAGGGTGAAAAGTGCAGTGCTTGTTTGTATTGTCGTAAAAAACAGAAAAAGATTGCTCGACATCTTGAACAGGTTCATTATGACGAAGATGATGTTAAGAAATTTAAAGTATTACCCAAAGAAACTAAGGAGAGAAAGGACATAATTACCGCGTTAAGAAAAAATGGTAATTTTAACTACAATACAAACGAAGTATTCAATGATGGACAGTTAATCGTATCTCGACGACCTAACGCAACGATAGCAAGAAAAGCCGAAGATTTTCTGCCATGTGAAAAATGCAAAGCATTTTATTCAAAAAATAGTCTACGGGTGCATTTTAGGATATGTACAGGTATATCAAGTAAGAATAATAGGACAGTTACGGTATTAGGAAAAAAAGTTGCTGCAAGATTGCATAAATCGTCATCAAAAGTTGTAAGGGATAAACTTTTCCCCCCATTAAGCAAGACGATATCGTCAGGTTAATTCGGTATGATGAACTCATAATATTATATGCGAATAAAATGTGTGAAAAATATCGCAATGAGAGATACTTTGAGATGATACGACAGAGGCTGAGGTTAATCGGAAGATTTTTACAAACAATAAAAAATCTTAACAGTAAAATACTAGACTTGTCAACAGTTTATGACCCGAAATACTGCAATAATACAATTAAATCAATTAATATATTAGCTGGTTTGGATGAAGAAACTGGAAATTTTAAAAATCCAACCGTTGCTTTTTCCGTAGAGTCCTTGTTAAAATACATAGGAGCAATTCTCCAGAACCAGTGTATTATTAATCACGATGATAAAAAACGTAAATTCGTTAAAGATTTTTTATCACTGTTTACACAAGAAGTAGCAATTAATGTAAATCGTAATGTGACTGAATCTCAAGTACAACTTAGAACACAAAAAACTGTCGTTCTTCCTTCTACCGGCGACATTAAAAAGTTTTTTTATATACCTACGTAAAGAAAGTGAAAATGCCTTTCAAAAACTTCATGATCAGTTTACTCTAGATATGTTTATTAAATTAGCTGAAGTGACTTTATTAAATATTTAAGTTTTTAATCGGAGGAGACCAAGTGAACTAGAACGAATTCTAATTGAGGATTTTAGACGATTATGTCTATTAGAGGTTTAAACACTGAAGATACTGAAGATTATGTCCTCACAAAAGAAAACAAGTGCATTGAGTGCATTGAACTTTTACTTAAAAACAGAGAAAATGCACAGATAAGTATTAAAAACCCTTACGTTTTTGCGGTGCCCTGTAATCAAGGTAGCCTTAAATATCTAAGAGCATGCATTTTAATTAAAAAATATGCCGATTGTTGCGGAGCAGACCATCCAGAACGACTTAGGGGAACCAAGCTTCGCAAACATATTGCAACTACCTGCGTTAAGTTAAGTTTGGAAGACGAGGAAGTTAAAGATCTGGCTACTTTTATGGGCCACGACGAAAAAATACACAAAGAAATTTATAGACAACCCGTTGTAGCTCGAGATATTCTACGTATGTCAAGATTGCTTCAAATTGCACTAGCAAGAGGCGAGGAAAGTAGTGATGATAGTAGCGAAAATGAAAATGACGTAAGATAGCAAAAATCTACAAGTCCTAAGAAAAGAAGATCATGTAAGATTGGTGTTTTTATTTCAGAAATATTTTCTTATAATTTCTTTTTTAGCTTCACCCTATGGCTCTGTGAAGCGTAGAAGGTGGACAGATAATGAAAAATCAATAACTATGGAACTGTTTCAGAAAACATTAAAAATCAAAAACTGCTCAGTTTTAAACAGATCCAGGTTATAAGAATCAAGTATCCTGAACTACAAAACAGATCCTCGCCTCAAATAAAAAGTTGGATCTACAATCTAATAGTTCAAAAGAAAAAACTGAATGAGTAAATTTCACTTTAATATAAAAGGTGAGTTACCGAAGACACGATGATCTCTCCTGGCCAAACTGTTAAATTCTGAGAATGTAGTTTTCGTACATCAACTGAGGGTAATTTTAAAAATAATTTCATGTGTACCTATTAAAAAAGCGTAACATATCGAAGTTATGTTCTTAAAATGAGACACTGTATTTTACTGCATTTTTAAGTTTTTTTTTTATTAAATGCACCTCATGAATTAATGACAAAGCGTTCAATTTTTTAAATCGAATTTATCTTTAGTTAAAACCATAATTAATTTGTTTTTAACGGAGCTTCCTGTATTTCTTCACTTTAGGTTAGGTTAGCTTAGTTGTTTTGGTGTTTAATTTTACGTTTCATTTGCGTTCGTTTCGAAATTAAGGTATCTTAGGTTCAGTTTTCAGTATAGCGTATAGTATAATTCCTTGTTTCATACAATTTTTTTATACCAGCTCTAGCTGTCTGCAATAAATATGTGAATAAATTTGAGTGCTGCTACGTAAGATGTAGTCGGTACAGAGGTTTGGTTATTTTTTGTAGTACCGACACTTTAATTTACAGTAACAGAGCTTTTCTATATCTGTAGTTAGTTCGCTTATTGATAGGTATAGGTTTGTTCGTAGTAACAATTACAAACGGTTTGTGATTTGAATACAATGCACATGTGCAGTTGGAAACTGTTTGGAATTAGTTTCTGATTTTGTGTTCTACGAACACCTATAATTTGATGTTTGGCATTTGTCATTGTCGTTTGTCAAATATTCTTTTCTTGGAATTTGATCTAATTTGTTAAATTTTTTTCTTTGTATTTTTTTAAATTCGTTGTTTAATATTATTATAGATAGTTAGTTAGTTTTTAGTTAAATAGTTAGTTTTTATTTCATTTTATTAGTTTGATATTAGTTTAGTTTTTTTAGTAAATTTTTTTAATTAAAATTTCTTTACAACAACATTAAGATGGAAGGTAAACGATTTTATTATTATTACTATTATCTATAGTACATATTTTAAGCTATTATTATCTATAGTACATATATTAAGCATTATTTTAAGCTATTTTTGTCACTTATAAAATAAATAACATCATAGTAATTAGTATATAATGGCAATAAATAATTTCAGAATTGGTCATCTGAATGTTCGATCTTTATTTTCCAATTTTAATGAATTTAAAAACTTAATTGAAGAGAAAGATTTGGATATTATATTGTTATCGGAGACTTGGTTAAATGCTATGGATAATACAGCTATTTTTAATATTCCTCACTATCACTTTATTAGAAAAGATCGTCTAGGTAGGGGTGGAGGTGTGGCGGCTTACATTAAAACACAGTATTCCGTGGAAATTCTAAATTTCGATTTTTCTATTAATGCGCAACTTGAGTTTTTGGTATTTAAATTAAAAATATTGAATAAAACTTATGGAATATGTGTGTTTTACAAGCCACCTAAGCTTAATTTTAATAGTTTAATTCCTGATTTTGACAACATTTTTTCATATCTTTATCCAGTTGTTGACGACATTTTTTGTTTAGGTGATTTCAATATTAATCTCTTCAATCTTCAAAATCCATTGATATCTCTTTTTGAAAATTATAATTTTGAGCAGATCATTGATGAACCTACACGCATCTCTGGAACAGTGAGCACACTGTTAGATCCAATTTTCTTAACTAATAAATCTTTAGTCGTTAAATCTGGAGTATTTTCGGCAGATACTATTTCTGATCATAAACTAACCTATTGTGACCTAAGCTTGCATAAAATAACTAAAACACCCAAAATTATAAAACATCGTTCTTTTAAGCACTTTAGAGTGGACAACTTTTTACTCGATTTACAACAATTGCCATGGGATGATATAATTTCTGAAAATAATATTGAAAAGAAAGTTGAAATTTTTAAAAATTTAATTATAAGTTTATTTGATGTTCATGCACCTTTTAAAGACTCATTAGTAACCAAACCCAAAGCTCTATGGCTAACGGAAAACATAAAAATGATTTTAAAACAAAAAGAACGAGCACTGCAAAAATTTAAAAACTCCAAACTTCAATTGGACTGGATAGAGTACAAGCGTTTGACTCTTAAACAGTGTTTGTCAACAAGATTTTTTCTTTGACAATAAACATATATTCTCTCTCTCTCTCTCTCTCTCTCTCTCTCTCTCTCTCTCTCATAGACTCTTTTACGGGTAATACAAAGCAGCAGTGGAAAGCTTTAAAAAATCTTAGCATATGTCCCAATAAAAATAATGAAATACCTTCTAGTTTATCTGAACCTAATGACATCAACCAGTTTTTTGCGACGTTCTTACAACAAAAATCCAACTGTACTGAAAAAATTAACTTTTATGACAATAATACTTATGACGACAATTTAAAATTTTCATTTAAAATGGTGACTGTACATAAAGTTAATAAAGTTCTTAATTCAATACAAAGCAATGCAACCGGTATGGATGAAATTTCACCTCTTATGTTAAAATACTGTAGTCCGTTCATTGATAAATACATAACACATATTATAAACTGTTGCATCGAGATAAGCTATTTTCCAGACCAATGGAAAATTTCTGTAGGAAGGCCACTCCCAAAGTCATCCAACCCAACAAGTTATAATGACATTAGAGTTATAAGTATTCTCCCTGCTCTGTCAAAAATATTTGAGAAGGTACTTTATGAACAAATGTATGACTATTTTACTATGAACAACATAATTCCAAACTCACAATGTGGTTTTCGTAAAGGTTTTGGAACATCAGTAGCACTAACGAATGTTTTGGATGATATCTTTAGAGCATATGACAATAAAATGTGTTCTGCTTTGGTACTTTTGGATTTTTCTACAGCGTTTGATACTATTAACCATGAGTTGCTGGTAGCTAAACTTAAATACTATGGATTTTGCGAAGAATCATTTTTGCTCATTGCATCTTATTTAAGCAATAGATTTCAGTCAATTTTCTCTAATAATAAGTATTCTAATAGAGCAGAAATACTTGCTGGCGTTCCTCAGGGTTCGATATTGGGTCCTTTGCTATTATTTACACATCTGATATATTGAAATCTATAAAATTTTGCAAACTGCAAGCGTTTGCTGACGATACTCAGATTTATGTATGTTTTGAATTAGAGCACTATAAAGAATTTCAGGAGTGTCTTAATCAGGATCTTCAGACGATTTATAAACTTTCTTTGGATCATAATTTAAAGCTAAACCCTGACAAATCGTGTGTTATGATTTTTGGTAATCAAAGTAAAACAGAGTTTCTTAAAAAAAAATTAAGTATTTTAATTAATAATTCCAAACTAAACTTTGTAGAGAAAAACAAAAACCTGGGCGTTATTTTAGATGAACAGCTTAGATTTAAAGAACATGTAAAAAAATTAGTTCAAAAATCATTTTGTTCTCTAAAAATATTATATAATAATAGACATGTCCTAAACAAAAAATTAAGAAAAAATTTATGTGAAGCTCTCGTCTTATCTAATTTTAATTACTGTGATTTTATTTATGGTTTTTGTTTAGACAGTGACAGTAAAAACCATATACAGAAAGTCGAGAATGCGTGTATCAGGCTTGTTTATGGCTTGCGCAAATTTGATCATATATCACATTTATATAAGGATGTTAATTGGCTTAAAATGAATGACCGAAGGACTCTTCATTTTGCTACCTTTTTATTAAATATAATAAATAATCCTATTTCACCAACTACGCTTAGGGAACGCCTTATATTTCGTAACGATATACATAACCTTAACATCAGAAACAGGATTAAACTAACAATGCCTCAACATAGCACCGCTATATTTCAGAGATCTTTCTCATATAATGCTGTTAAAATTTTTAATTCCATTCCTAATGATTTCCTCCCATTAAATATAAATACCTTTAAAGTAAAATATAAAAAATACCTGTTAAATATGTCATAATAAGTAAACAGTTCTTAAATCTTAAAAAACCAATTAAATTATTAAATTTTAATTTATTAGCTAATTTGTAGACCAAATAAAATATTTATTCAATGTTATTATTAATTGTCAATCCGTAATTTTCTTTTATCAGTATAAATTAACATAAAAGCCTTTGTGTAACTTATCTTATAAGTGACAAAAAATATAAATGTATTAGGGTTCTGGTTTGGTTCAGTTGAGTAGCCTTGAGCTAGACTTGCGCCAAACCAGGACATGATAGGGAACATTTTTTTTTATTATTGTAACTGACTAATTTTTTTCCCTTAAATAAAGTCCTTTATTATTATATATATTATTATATATTTAATATTTTTAGATCCTTACGAGAGTATTCAGCTTTCCAAGGTAACCAGCAATCGGCTGCTAATAACAATGAAACAAATTTTTTATGGACGAGAGGGAATACCTTGTTGCTAATTGATCTGTACCGAATGTACAGAAAAAATGTTGGAAGTTTCGCAATTAGGAATTTTAAAAAGTTGTGGGAGGTCATATCCTTTGATCTCAAAATGCTAAATATAAGTTGCACTCCAGCAAATTGCGAAAACCGTTGGAGGGTTTTAGAAAGAAATTTTAAAAAGTACATCGACAATTCAAAGAAAACTGGGAGAGGGAGAAAATATTTTGAGTTTGCTGAGGAGATGGGTCAGATACTCGGCACAAAAAAAATATGGTACCTGAGGAGTGCACAGTCAGTACAGATATACCTACATATTCACAGGAAGAAGATGACTGTATACCCGTTCCTGAAAATGTTGCACCAAAAGCAAATTATTATGATCACGTCTCTAATAAAAATATGCCATCAACATCTCATGATGTAACCCCAACAAAACCTGCTGCTACTGCAGTAGTTGATCAAATATCACCAAAAAAAAAATTCTAGAACCACCAATCAACATGAGTCGACATCTTGTGATGTATGGGTGACCCCCAAAAAAACCTGCTCCTACTAGTGTTGTTGAAACATCAGCAAAAAAAAATTCCAGAACCACCAAAGGAGAGAAGGTATTAGAGAAAACAAGAATAGAAAAAAAAGACTATAATGATAAAAGATTGGCTCTAGAGGAGAAGAAATTTGCAGAACTCAAACAATTAGAAACGGAAAAGTTAAAAGAAAGACGAGATCGAACTGCCTTATTAAAAGAACAACATGAAGCAGATATGGAAGAAAGAAAAGAGAGAAATAAATTAATAAAAGAGCAAAATGAATTGTTAAAAAAAAACCAAAGAGTTGCTAGAAAAAGTTGTAGAAAAATTTGATTTAATTTGATTTGTATTTTTTTTAACTTTTATTTGTACAATATCATAACAACTTGAAAAACATAAAATTTAAACAATTTTATTAGGTTTTTTAGATTTTGTAAAGTAGAAATAAATCGTTATTATATGAACAACTGTTTTATTGGAATAAGGATAAAAAATTTTGTCTAGAAGTAACAACCTGTTAGGAAATTTTTTTTATCCTGTAAGGTCTGTTGCAAAGAACAGTCTTTTTTTCAAGCATTAATAAGTCTTGTTGCTGCATTAAAAATTAATTTTACAAAGCTAAACAACTATTTTCCTATGACATAATACCTAATTAATCATAGACAAGAAAGAATTACTATGCACTGTATAGGTAAGTATAGTTCTTCCACTATATTTTTCACATGCATGAAATTAATCACAAATTACTTCTTATACTAGGTCTCTTTTTACTCACAAAAACTATATTATATTAGTATGTAGCTAAAGAGTTCTAAAAACAACTGTTTTTTTATATATATACACACTTGTTCGGATTACACTCGAACTGCAATCGAACAATTTTGGCATAAATTTATAACATTTATTTGACAGTTGTGGTATTGACACTTCAGATTTGTTTTTATTCTTTACTGTAAGTATTTGTTTTATTATATTTATTTTATTATTCTTTAATTTAACGTAAGACTATAACTTAATTCCAGTTTTCTATTTCTGTTTTTATTTATTTACATTGAATATTAATTTGTTTTGTTGTATAATTCACTTTACTAAGTAGCAATAATATATGTATTATATATTTTATTTAAAATTAATTCAAGAATTTTTTGTAATTGGGCAACAATGCCAACTTAAATCTCTGAAGTCGATAATGACGTGCAACAGTATGTATATTGTACGTACTGTAAAACCAGACTAAAAATTAAGGAACAACCCAGAAAACAAAAAATTACCGATATAACATAATTGACCTATGAAATGCCAATAGTGTTAAAATTTCTTAAGTAATAGTGTCAAAATCTTAACAGTGAAGTAAACTTGCCTGGGGTAGGACCAATTACAAACAAGCATTCATCATCCAGCCTCAAAAATCCACTGCTGAACATAGGCCTCCTCCTCTTGTTTCCAACCCTGTCTATCCTCTACAGCTCTCATCAAAGCAAGCATTATGGCACGGTAAATTTTAATTACTCCTAGTTTAAAAACAGGGTATAGCATTGCAAAATTAAACCACTTGTCCATAGAAACCACAATAAGTTAAATAATAAACAGTACATACATGTCTTTTTACCTTGTTTACTTTGAATTTTGACATACAGTGTGTCCACGGATGGGGTGCCCAAGAGGAAAAACTTTTTTATTTTCAATTTTAGCGAAAAATGTCATTCTTGATAAAAAGTTTTGCTTGTTCTAAAACCCCATAAAATGAAATAAAATTCAAGTTTTTCAAATCCTGCTTAATTTTATAGCCAATTTTATGTAAATCCCTATAAATTTTTGAACTAAGTTCGAAATTGTAACAATAATAACTTGGGAGAACAACCCTTTCGCTTCTCTGGATTATGAAGCCAGACTTTGTCGTTCTCCTTGAATCATCAAATTATTTATTAATTAAATAATTATTAATCCAATAATTTTAATAATGAAATTTAACACAAGATAAATTCTTTATTGAACGCTTAACAATGTCGAAAAAAATGACAATTCGCAAATTATTTATCGGAGTTGACAGTTACTAAGCTACATTGTGGCTTGGCAACACTAGATTATTGTTACGATTTCGAACTTAGTGCAAAAATTTATAGGGATTTACATAAAATTGGCTACAAAATTAAGCAGGATTTGAAAAACTTGAATTTTATTTCGTTTTTTGGGGTTTTAGAACCAGCAAAACTTTTTATCAAGAATGACATATTTTGCTAAAATTGAAAATAAAAAAGGTTTTCCTCTTGGGCACCCCAACCGTGGACACACTGTATAACATACACACACCGGCAAAATTAGCCGAACACGTTAAAAATGGGACATGTTTGATGTCTCGTATTTCATAAACCAGTGGTCCGATTTGAGTGATTTTTTTAGTATGTTATAGCCTTATTATTTAAGAATATCGTTGTAATAATATTGTTGCTAGACAGGTAAATACCATTTTATACCGGGTGTACCAATCATACTGTGTTTTCTTCTTAAAGTTTGGAACACCCTGTGGAATATTCTAGCATGAAAAGTATTAGAATTAATGCTCGATTGTAGACTTAGGCTTGCTTAACATTTTCCTTTTCGATTCATTTACTTATGTGAGATAATAAAAAAGTTATGTGCGTTAACATCTATCCATGTTTTTCATCAATAAATCCTCATAGTAGGGGAGGAAAGTATACTAAATTTGCAGTTACTCGAGCGCTATGAAGAGTATGTGCTAAAATCCGAAAGAGGTTAAGTTAAGTTTTCCATAAAGTGGGGGACTTTTCATTTTTTTAATTTAATTTTCCATTTGAAACAATCATTTTTCTCCGATTATAGCGCTATCTATCCATAATTCGAATAAAAGTCGAATAAAAGTTGCTTATTTTTACGTAAAGAATCCAAATCTGCAATAAAAATTGGGGGCTCCTATTTAAGATTTTAAATTAAATCCCCCACCCCACCTCCGTGGGACTCATGACACTACACGGAGAGGGGTGGGGGGTAAATTAAAAATTATAAATACGAACCCTGCGATAATTTGCGAAATGAACATCAGATCGTAAAACTGCAAAATACACCTATTCAATATTTTTCAAAAATCTACCGAATGGCACCAAACACGACCCCGCACGGAGGTGGAGTGGGGGGTTACATTAAAATATTAAATAGGACCCCCAATTTTTATTGCAGATGTGGATCCTTGACGTAAAAATAAGCAACTTTTATTCGCAATATTGTTTCCTATTATGGATAAATGGCGCTAAAATCGGAAAAAACGATTGGTGGAAATGAAAAATTAAATTGAAAAATGGAGAGTCCCACACTTATAAAAAACTTAACTTAACTTTTTTCGGTTGTAGCACCCACTCTTCACAATCCACTGCAGGTCTCAAGAACGCTCGGGTCATACTATGAGGATTTATTGATAAAAAACATGGTTAGTTCTTAAAGCACATAACTTTTTTATTTTCCAACATATACAAATGAATCAAAAAAGAAAATGTTAAGAAAGTATAATTCTACAATCGAGTTTTAATTTTAATATTTTATATATGCTGGTATATTCCACAGGGAGCTCCGAACTTTAAGAAAAAAACACAGTATGCTTGTTACACCCGGTATAAAATGACATTTACCTGTCTAGCAACAATATTATTACACCGGTATTCTTAAATAATAAGGCTATAACATACTAAAAGAATCACTCACATCGGACCACTGGTTTATGAAATACGAGACATCAAACATGTCCCATTTTTAACGTGTTCGGCTAATTTTGCCGGTGTGTGTATTATCTAGTTAAATATAAATGTACACTTTAACTTCATAAAAAATGTCCACCGATAACAGCCTTTTCCTAATTATTACATTGACAGTATGTATCAATACAGTGATGAGAGTGCTAATAACCAGCAAAATAACGCAAAAGATGGAAAACATGTATATTGTGCAGTAAAAAGAGATGAAACTAGTAGAGGTGAAAATTATCGATATTTTCACCTCTACTAGTTTTATATCTTTTTATTTCACAATGTACTTATTATGTTTTCCATCTTTTGCGTTATCTTGCTGGTTATTAGTACGCTCATCACTGTATTACATACTAATAATAATATACATTTCACTTAATGCATTGATTTAACTTGTTTGCAAATGAATGATGACATTTGTGCAAAGATATAATGGAACAACTATATTACTTAACAGTTTTGTATTTTGTTGTAGGTTTTTGTATTCAGATTTTGGTGTTATATAATAAACAATGAACAGTTAACAAAAAATGATCTATATTACAAAAATTAAAATATTGATGGTGAAAGTTCCCAACCTCCTATGTCAATTTTTGGATATTTTGTTTTGTTACCCTACATTAAAGAGGAATATGTATTTTTATTGTTTAGACGCTCCTATGCCGTTATCATATATGGCCATCGAGAAGCCAATTAATGAAATAACTAAACTCCTGGACAAAATTAACGCACCACTCATATTTTTCTCAATAATCTTTATTTATTGATAATTTACTGTACGACAAGTTGCCTATGGACCTTGTTTGACTGTGACAGTTGTTATGTAAGCTAATAATAGTCTTTTTTTTAACAATAATTTGTATTAAACTTCGTTTTAGACTAAAAGTGAGTTAAATTTTTCCTAAAAAGTGCCGATTAAAGCAAAGTGCTTGTGAGAAACAAGCTTTTATTGTGATATTTTTCATCACATGCATGTTTGGAGGTTCCTTTGCATAAAAATCAAATAAAAAAATGAACCTCCAAAGAAATTTGTCAATGGAGGAGGCAGTGTGAGCATCGAATCTCCTAGATGAAGGATATGCAATGCGATACGTTGCAGGTTTGTTAGGAAGACATCATTTCAGCATCAGTCGCAAGGTGAGGCGATATAATGAAACAGGGTCGTACCATCGAAGACCAGGGCAAGGGCGAAAACGTTGCACAAATCAAATTGATGATGGTTTTTTGAGACAACGTGCTCTCAAAGATAGGAGAGTCACCAGCAATTTGCTAAAAAATAAACTAGCAGATGTTCGAAAAGTCGCGATATCGTCTCGAATAGTTAGAAGACGTTTACATGAAGCAGAATTGAGCAACAAGAAACCGGCCAAAAAACCCTTGCTTACCAGAGAACACAGGGTTCAGAGATTTAATTTTGCAAGATTGCATCAAAATTGGACCATCGATGATTGGAAACGAGTTCTTTTCTCCGATGAGACTAGAGTAAGCCTAAAAGCTCCAGATGGTCGTGAGCGTGTCTGGCGAAGGCGAGGAGAAAGGTTTGTCAGCTGCAATATCTCTCCTAAAGTACCTTTTGGTGGTGGCTCTAAAATTTTTTGGAGGGGAATTTGTTTTGAAGCTCGTACGGAGTTGGTCCCCATACGTACGAGGTCTATGAATGCCCATTATTACTTAGACAACATTGTTGTCGAACATGTAATGCCTTTTGCTCCGTTTCTTGGACCTAATTTTTTATTCATGCAAGACAACGCTCGTCCTCATGTGGCTCGACAGGTTATTGGCTACCTAAATGATGTTGATATTCCATTATTAGAGTGGCCACCTAACATTCCGGACATGAATCCTATAGAGCATCTATGCAACTATCTCAAAAAGAAGATTCGAAGACGTAGACCCCCTATTGCCAATCACAACCAACTCATTGAAGCCGTTATTGAAGAATGGGAGAATATTCCGCAAGCTTTTGTTGAACATATGATATCAAGCATGCCTCGACGCATAAATGCAGTCCTAAGAAGTAGAGGAGGGCCTACACGGTATTAGTGTTGACCCAGATGCATCTTGCTATGTTACTTTACTGATTTTTTTCTTTTTCCAATTTGGAGTTATGCTAGCTTATTTACACATTTCCGACAAAAACAATTTTTTAAAGAAACAATAAGGCAAATTAAGGTCATGATAAAGTCATGTTGGACTTGTTTGTAGGTGTTTATTATTATTTCAAAGTAACTTAGTTTTATTTAGTGTTCATATTGTAAATATTTAGATTAATTAAAGTGGTGCGTTAATTTTGTCCAGGAGTTTATATAGGAGCTTGTAAACAGTAAAAATACATAATATTCTCTTAATTTAGGGTAACAAAACAAAATTGTCAAAAATTGACATGTGAGCTTGGAAACTAATAACAACTACATAGGTCTGGATCCCGCGTATGAAAAAGAAGTTGATTAATAGCAAGCTGAAAATTTGATAATAGCTTAAGGGTGTCTAGTCGGACAAACTTTGATATATGGGAACACTGGAACAGGGGAAGTTTTAATTGTGGAACAGGTTAAAAATTTGGAACGGTCAGACCACGAAAACGGCACATGTATTTTGTCCGACAGAACAGACTTAAACTCTCCGAACAGAGATTAAACTCTCATGCAAAAATCAGACTGCTATTTATCACCAAATGGGCGTTTTAATGAGTGGAACATGTAGAATATGTCAAATGACAGGTGATAAATAGCAGTCTCATTTTTGCGTGCGAGTTTAATCTCTGTTCGGAGAGTTAAGTCTATTCTGTCGGACAAAATAAATGTGCCATTTTCGTGGTATGACCGTTCCAAATGTTTAACCTGTTCTACAATTAAAACTGCCCCTGTTCCAGTGTTCCCATATATCAAAGTTTATCCGACTAGACACCCTTAAGCTATTAACAAATTTTCAGCTTGCTATTAATCAACTTTTTTTTCATACGCGGGATCCAGACCTAACATATTTATATGAAAGTAAAAAAATTTAAGCAAATATCTATTAGGTAGGTATACACGAAAAGTTGTTTTATAAATTTATAAGAGTAGTTTCATACTCTTATTCTTGTAAGAGATAGCTGTATGAATTCATCTAAAAAAGAGTTTATTTACAATATGTACAAGATAGATTTAAAACATTAATATAACTAAAATAACTTAAAAATACAAACCTAAAAAAGAGAATCAAGAACAGCGCTATTTTTTATGAGTTTTTGACAACTATCAAATAATTTACAAAACGTCAGTCAAACTACAAACTACAATTATAGAGTCATGCCGCCTAAAACTACAAATACTCTAAATTATCGAAATGTTGTTTTATTAAAAATAAGCATAGTTTTATTTTTACATCCCCCCACCAACAGGTATGACAAACCACTAAAGTCTAAGGTTGGTCACAAGGCATCAATTTTGAGATGTGAAAATAATTCATATCGTTCCTTTTGTATCCAATATCTATTTCATATAACGTATTTGAAATTCGTTTCTTTATTTGAAACGGGCCTAGTCTTATTTCATCAAGCTTCTTTCTATTTAGCTTGGATTTATTTTCCACATATGCCCAATCTCCTTCTTTAAATTCATAGAATTTTCTATTTTTGTCATACAGTTTTTTGTTATATTCATGATGTCGTACTGAATTTTTATAAGCTATTTGTTTATCTTTTGACAAATTTCTTGTTTCACAAAGTTCCTCGGGAACAATCGGATCCGCTTTTCCAAAAAGCAAATATTCTGGGCTGTATCCGGTTACGGAATGATCTGTTCTATTATATTCATCTATACATTCTTCAGCTATTTTTGTCCATGCTCTACTTCTAGTTTCAATTAATTTGCATCTTATCCTATTAACTAATGTTTGATTAAGTCTTTCATTTAAACCATTTGAAAATGGGCAGTCCACTGCTGTAAAAACCAGTTGAATATTTAACTGTTTCATATTATTTCTAAATATTTTGGAATTAATTTCCGGATACTGACCTGTTAATAATGTTTTTATGGGGTGTTTATCTTGAATTTTAGAGATTAGTTTAATGAAATCATCTGTCGTCTGATTTTTGGAAGTAACTGCAAATGCATATCTGGTAAAATGATCTACAAGTAAGTGGAGGTATTTTTTTTGTTGAACGATTGCCAGCAAATCCTCCTATTGTATCTAGGGACATAATCTCGAAAGGTTCTTTTGCCGGACCTAATTGTGACAAGAGACCACATTTTGGACCTACTCTTGTTTTATTTTTCCAGCAGATCTCGCATTTCTGGCAGATATCCTTTGCCAGTAAATCCAAATTCTTAATGTAGTAAAAATTCCTAATTTTGTTAATTACTTTACCAGCACAAATATGACCATAAAATTTGTGAATTTTTGTTACTAACTCCACTCCAAAATCCTTGGATAATATTATTTTTTTCTGGTTCTTCCTCAATTTATAGAATACATCTTGGTTGAAAATTGTTCCTATCATTTTATCTATAGCTTGTCGATTATTATTCTGGTCTTGTTTTATCTCAGTTAATGTCACTAGGTTCACTGTTTTTATAAATGTTTCTGCATTTGCTATATTTTCCAAAATTGGGTTTCTAGAAAGGCAGTCTGCTTCTACATTTCCTTTTCCGGGTTCATATTTAATGTCGAAGTCAAATTGTGAAAGAAAATGAGTCATATCTCCTAATTCTTCATCTGGTCTTGTACGAAGTTCTCTTCCCTCAAGGGGCTTATGATCAGTAATAACTACAAATTTTCTTCCCATTAGCCAGTATTGCCAAAATTTTAATGCTTCTTTAATTGCCAGGCACTCTAAAAAAATTGCTTTTTTGTTTTTCTGATATTTGTTC
This sequence comes from Diabrotica virgifera virgifera, assembly GCF_917563875.1. Lineage (NCBI taxonomy): Eukaryota > Metazoa > Arthropoda > Insecta > Coleoptera > Chrysomelidae > Diabrotica > Diabrotica virgifera. The sequence goes on along the minus strand of NC_065451.1, from coordinate 118,874,689 downwards.
AATTTTTTTGAAAAGTAAGCCACAGGTTTCATTTCTCCATCTTCTTGTTTGTGTTTGAGAACTGCACCAACTCCTAAAATACTAGCATCGGTATATATAATTCTAGGAGCATTTGGGTCAAAAATAGCTAGAATAGGTTCAGAGCAGAGAATACTCTTTACCTTATTAAAGGCTGCTTGGCAGTTTAAAGACCAGTGAAATTTAATATCTTTTCTAAGTAAATTATGTAATGGTTCTAATAATCTGGCTGAATCTTTTATACAGGGTGTAACAAAAATACAGGTCATAAATTTAATCGCATATGCTGGGACCAAAAATAGTCCGATTTAACTTAACTTACCTTAGTACAGATGTGCACGGAAAAAAAGTTACGGCCCTTTGAAGTTACAAAATGAAAATCGATTTTTTCCAATATATCGAAAACTATTAGATATTTTTTATTGAAAATGGGTATGTGGTATTCTTATGGCAGTAGTATTTTAAGAAAAAATTATAATGAAATTTGGACACCCATAAAAATTTTATGGAGGTTTGGTTCCTTTAAACCCCCCCCCCCCCCCAAACTTTTGTGTACGTTCCAATTTAATTATTATTGTAGAGCCATTACTTAAACACAAGTTTTTAAAAACTTTTTTGTCTCTTAGTACTTTTTTCAAAAGTCAGTTTTTATCGAGATATTTGAATGTTTGTCAAATCCACCACATATTTGTATATGGTAAAGTACGGTTATGGAGACTTGGTAATAATATGAAAATTTATTTATGATTTACATTTTTAAGTATATTTTGAACCATATTAAAAAAGAAGCTACATCTCGATAAAAGATGCTTTATCAAAAAAATACAAAGAGGCAAAAATGTTTTAAAAACACTGTGTTTAACTGATGATACCGCAGTAGTAGTTTAATTGGAACGTACACAAACATTTGGGGGGTTTAAAGGAACAAAACCCTCATAAAATTTTTATGTAAACATATTAAAAAAGAAGCCGCAACTCGATAAAAACTGCCTTATCGAAAAAATACTAAGAGGCAAAAAAGTTTTAGAAATATTGAATTTAACTAATGGCACCACAATAATAATTTATTTGGAACGGATACAAAAGTTTGGGGGGGTTTAAGGGAACAAAACCCCCATAAAATTTTTATGGGGTGCACAAATTTTACTATAATTTTTCTTTAAGATGTTCTTTCCATAAGAATGCTACATGTCCATTTTTAACAAAAAACCTCTAATAGTTTTCGATATATTCAAAAAAATCGATTTTCATTTTGTAACTTCAAAGGGCTGTAACTTCTTTTGTGTGCATATTTGTACTAAGGTAAGTTAAGTTCATTCGAACTATTTTTGGTCCCAGAATATGTGGTTTAATTTATGACCTGTATTTTTGTTACACCCTGTATATTTGTGATAAAAATTGACTTTTTCCAAAAACTGTCGTATTTTTTTCCTGGTATCTGGTGCTGGAAAATTTCTGATCGATATTAAATTATCATGTAAAGGACGAACTAAATTGTTTCCCACAATGTGTCCTAAATATTTTACCTCTTTTCTTGCAAAATTACACTTTAGAAGTTTGAGCCTAAATCCCTCTTCTAAAATGGCTTCCATGAGTCTTTCAATGTGCTCTAAGTGTTCTTCAAATGATAATGAAAATATTAAAATATCGTCTATGTAATTTATACAAAAGGAGTTTAAATTATGTTTTCTGATAATATTACTTAAAATTCTTTGAAATATTGCTGGTGATGTTTTAAGCCCAAAAGGTAAGCATTTCCATTGCCAATGACCATCGTGTGTAACGAAGGCTGTCTTATATTTATCTTTATTCCGAACTGGAATACACCAAAAAGCAGAATTTATATCTAACGTAGTAAAAAATTTAGCATTCCGTGTTTTGGTCAAAATCTCGTCAATTAATGGAAAAGGTTGTGGTTTGGGAACAATTAATTTGTTTAATTCACGAAAATCAATGCATAATCTTGTTTTAGATCCTTCATCTTTTTTAAGAGCCAATGTAACAGGTGCTGCAAAGGGCGAAGATGATTCTTCTATTAAATTTGCTTTTAACAATTGTCCTATTTGAAATTCTATCTCTTTTTGATCCTCTATTGAGCATCTATATGGTTTCTTTGCGACAAATTTATGTTCTAAAAGTTTAATTTGAGCTTCATTATTTTGAACTTGCCCAATATCAAATTTATGTCTTGCAAAAATATTGTCATATTTATTTAGTAATATTTCTATTTTACTTTTCTGATCTGGCTGTAAATGTTCTAATTTTGCTTCAAAAAGCTCTGTGGGAAATCCTTCATTAAAGTTTATTGTATATTCAGTCATATTAATATTGTGATTAAATTTTTCAATCTTCTCTTCAATATTTTCATCTAATCTTTGATAAATTTCTAAATCAAAATCTTGTTTCATTTGAAAATTCAAAATAGAATCTAATCCAAGTAGAATATCATACTCGAAATACTCATCATTAATTAAGGTTAACATTTTTCTCGATCTTATTAATTTTCATTTTTGCAATTAGTTTTCCTGTAAAATTTGTTCTGTCATTTACCGTTTTAAACATATTCCTATCTTCATGAATAACTAATCCCAACTTACCTGCTACCTTCGAATTCAGAAGAGTAACATTTGAACCTGGGTCATAGATTCCACATAATTCTCTATTATTTAGGAATACTTTTAATTTGATCAATGGCAGCAAATTCAGTTTTTTTGGTCGGTTATCGTTTCATTTAATGTCTCCTGTGTAGCAATATTAGTAACATATTTAATATCATTTGATTTGTTTTTTTGTATTGTTTTGAGGCCACTCCAGTCTGAAAAAAATCTGATTTGGGTTCTTTGCGGATTCCTATTCAAAAATGTCCCCTTTAAACAAATCAGAGGGGTGCCGGCGAAATTTTTGGGCAGAAATTGTTTAAACAATGTTTTTAAACAAATTCACAAGATCACCATTTTTTGTTCAGGAAAATATTTTTTTATGTTTTTTGGGCTATTCTAAACAAGAAAGATATCTTGTCATTTTTCTCAAAAGTATATAGTTTTCGAGTTAGAGATGAATTAAAATCTGAAAAATGCGTAAATACACGTTTTCGAGACTAAAACTCATATTTAAATTATTATATTCAAAGTTGGCAATTCTTTAAATTGAAATTTAAACGTTCATTTTTGAAATTCTGAGCAGTAATCGGGTATAACTTCAATTTAGAACGTTGTTTTTTAATTGTTAATAATGCGCGTCCATCCGATTTTATTGCCAATGCGGCAGGCTCTATTTCAACAATCTCCTATTTTGCCCTAGTAAACATTCTTTAGGTTTTTTGGCTCTTTCTAAACAAAAAAGATCTCTTCTCATTTTTCTGAGAAGTTTACAGTTTTCGAGTTACTAAATCGAAGGATTTAAAATCTGAAAATTGCGAAGATACACATATTCGAGGCTTGGAAATTCCTATGTAAATTATTTTTAAGGCTGCCAAGTACCTAACTTGAAGTTTAGACGTTCAATTTTAAGAGTTGGATGAGTCATTGGGGCTTATTTCAATGTAAATCGTTGTTTTTTAATTATCAATTATGCCCACTTGACTCTTAGGCCGCAACCTGCCACCCCTCGCACTATGGCACTTCACTAGCGATTTGTAGTCGCGGCGACAAAAAAATCGCTGTCGCAGAAAATCTAGAGGGTGTCTCCACTGCGATTTAAAAGTCGCTGAATTACATCAGTTTTGCAATGGATGACATCGAAACCACTTGTGTGATTGCTCTTCACGCGAGATGTGTGCAATTGTATCTTGTTACGAAAATTTCAGAATTGCTGAATTTATCTTAACTCATCCAACTGAAGTGGTAGACATGATATTTATATTAACAATATTATAAATATAACAGTGTTAATATATATTACGTCTATGACTCAACTGTAACTTACGCTACTGAGAAGTTCATTGGTATTTAGTGTAACTCAATCGTATGTTCGCGCTATAATATGCGTAGGTTTGCATTTTTCAGATTTTAAATCGCTTATAACTCAAAAACTGTTAACTTGTCAGAAAAATGAAAAGAAACTTTTTTTTATTTAGTATTACCCGAAAAACCTAAAAAAATATTTACATCCAAAACAGTGTCTTTTTTTAGATAGTAGTATGTTAGTTTGTTATGTATATAATATATTTAGAGTTGGAAATATGTACAGAAAAAATTCCTCTGATTGCAAAAAAAATGTTTGTTTTTAAAATAAAAGGTCTGGCTAATTGGCTCAGCCAAGGCCATCAAATTCATACAAAAAAAAAATTCCGGTGCAAAATAGAAGATTGTTGAAATAGAGCCTGTAGGCTGTTGATTATATTCAAAATAAGATAGCTAAAAGAAACTACAACGTTAACGGGGTTTTATTATTTCATATGGTCAATGGACATCTATGTATGAAAAAATCGCGGAGTGCTACCATTTTAAGGAGTGCGTTTTTGAGAAATGGGTGAATTAGTCCCTGAGCAGAGGTTACATTAGGGTGAGTTCTATGCATTTTTGGTACAAACATACCTACATAAAAATTGTTCTTGGTTAAATTTTCTATCTAAATATCACATTTTAAAGTCAATGATACTTTTTTTTACAAAAATATATTAAAAAGAAAATGCACAAAGAAACCCAAAAGAAAGAAATTTTGTTTTTTGTCCCATAACTTTTGTCCGCGAGGATATAGGTATAGACATTACTTTACAGAAAAAAAACCTACATCTTTCTTCTTTAACATATTGTTTAGTAGAGGTAATTAGGATTTATAGTTTTCGAAATATGATTTTTTAAAGTTCGCCACTCACAGCAATTTTGGGCAATTTTCCTTGTTATTTCGCAAATATTCTATCACTTTTTTCTACGTAACTTTAGGTATATGCAATGGTACACGTAATAGAAATAAAAATAAATAACTTTTAAAATGGTCTACTGTATAACGTTGTACGATTTTTTTTAAAGAGATTATGGGTTTTTAAGGTTTTATACTTTTAACGATTTTTTATAATATAATATAAAAATAAAATATTATTATTTTTAAATTTCTCATTATAACTTTTTTCTTCTACATTTAGGTATATATTATATAATATAATAAAAAAAAGCTTATTTTGTTTATTTTAAAATGGTATACTACAAAAAATTCTAGGATTATTTTGGAATAAGATATTATTTTTCAAAATGTAATAAGTACTTACAACGATTTTTGATTTTAGGATTATTTTTTGAATTTCTCATTATAACTTCTTTTTTCTTTTCTCTCAATATACTCTATATTCTCTCAATATACTGTATATTGCTTAATAAAGGGGGCTTACTTTCTGTTCTTTAAAATGGTGTATCATCTATATTTCAATAATGGAAACCGAGTGATTCTTTGATATTTTATTACCCGTATTATTTAAAATTATTTCTTTTACAAAAATTACATAAACATTAGTCTTAGAAAACATCACTTTAGTTAAAATTATTTAAACAATGACATTTAAAAAATTTTCAAAATCAAAGTCCATCTCTTCGTTAGCATTAGCTTCAATATCTTCCTCTGACACCTCAGTTATCTTACGAGTTCCCACAATTAGTATCCATGCACATGCACGCTTTGCAGAATATTGAACAACTAATTCCTATCTTCCTACAACCGCAGTTTTTTGTACATCCTTTGGTACATTTACATGCTATTTTTTCAAGCAAAGCTTGTGGTGCAGGAGCTTTGACAGTAAATATTGGAATTAATCCATATTTTAAAGTTTGCCCGGCCGAGTCAAGTGGATCCAAAGTATTACTTATAAAAAATAAGATTCAATCATAGCACACATTCACATAAAAAGTAATAATGAGAAATTTAAAAAATAATCCTAAAATCAAAAATCGTTGCAAGTACCTACTTATTACATTTTGAAAAAACATAAAATATCTTATTTAAAAATAATCCTAGAATTTTTTTATAATACACCATTTTAAATTAAACAGATAGTTCAGAGAAATAAGGGAAAAAAATATCGTGTTGGTGACACAACCCCCTCCAGGCCGAAACCAAATTTTTCGAGTAATATGGTCATCTACAATAATAACCTATATGTTTCCTGCAGCCGATTTTGATGATATACATAGTTATAAACAAATGAAGATCAAAAAACGGTAAATTTTCGCTTTTTTCGTCTATTACTAAAAAATTGGGCATTTTAAACAAATTTGAGAGTAATAAACTCATAAACCTTATAAAAAACTTCAATATGGCGTTCGCTGAATATGTCTATCCTTATTGGTTGCTTAGAAAATTGCCAAATAAATCATAAATTTTGAGTTTTTATAAATATTCATAACTTATGTAAAAATTAACTTAGAACCTTCTTATTACATGGAATGCTGAGACTTATGGTGCTTAAATCATAACCTAAATTTCAAAGCAATTGGTCAAATAGTTTAAAAGTTATTTAATTTGTTTATCCAAAATTAATTTTTTTTGCTACACTGTAAGTCAGAAAATGATGAAGTTACAGTAATATTTTGGATAGTTTATGAAAGAAGAAAATTTACAGTATTTATTTAATTAAAAAAAAATGACAAAAAATAATTATAAATATTGAAAAATAATTTTGCAAAAACATGTGAATTAAAAAAATGGGGGGGCTAACTTTGTCCCTAAATGTCCTAGAACATTTGTTTTTCTTTCTAAATGTGTATAAAAATTCAGTCTTTCTAAATGTGAAAAAATAATTTTTCTACGGGTAACGGTTAAAAAGTTATTCTAATTGTTTATAAGTAAGCAAAAAATCGACATGTTTTTGCAAAATAATTTTACACTGTTTAAAATTATTTTTTGTCATTTATTTTTAATTAAGGTAATAGTATAAATGTTCTTCTTTCATAAACTGCCTGAAGTATTATTGTAACCTTGTAATTTTCTGACTTATAGTGTTGCAAAAAAAATAAATTTGGGATAAACAAATTAAATAACTTTTAAACTATTTGACCAATTGCTCTGAAATTTAAAATATAATTTAAGTACAAGAAGTCTCGGCATTCCATGTAATAAGAAGATTCTAAGTTAATTTTTACCTAAGTTATGAATATTTATAAAAACTCAAAATTTATGATTTATTTTGCAATTTTCTAAGCAACCAATAAGGATGGACATATTCAGCGAATGCCATATTGAAATTTTTTATACGATTTATGAGTTTCTTACTCTCAAATTTGTTTAAATTGCTTAACTTTTTGGTATTAGACGAAAAAAGCGATAATTTACCGTTTTCCGATCTTCATTTGTTTATAACTATGTATATCATCAAAATCGGCTGCAGGAAACATATAGGTTAATAATATAGATGTCCATACTACTCAAAAAATTTGGTTTCGGCCTGGAGGGGGATGTGTCACGAGAAAACTCTTATTTCTCTGGACTAAGAATAAACTTTCTTTTTTATTATATAATATATATACCTAAATGTAGAAAAAAAGGTTATAATGGGAAATTTAAAAAATAATCGTAAAAAATATAAAAACTCGTTAAAAGTATAAAATCTTGAAAAAGATAACCTCTTTAAAACAAGTCGTACAACATTATACAGTAGAACATTTTAAAGGTAACTGATTTCTATTCCTCTTGCATATACCATTGCATATGCCTAAAGTTGCGTAGAAAAAACTTACAGAACAATATTTGCGAAATAACACGGAAAATTGCCCAAAATTGCTGTGATTGGCGAACTTTGAAAACTCATATTTCAAAAACTGTAGAACCTGATGACCTCTACCAAACATCGTTTTAAAGAGAAAATATGTAATTTTTTTTTCTATAAAGCAATGTCTATACCTATATCCCTGTGGACAAAAGTTATGGGACAAAAAACAAAATTTCTTTCTTTCGGGTTTCTTTGTGCTTTTTCTTTTGAATATATTTTTATAAAAACAAGTATCTTTGACTTTAAAAAGTTATATTTAGATAGGAAATTTAACCAGGAACAATTTTTATGTAGACGTGTTTGTACCAAAAGTGCATAGAACTCACCCTAATGTAACCTGTGCCCATGGACTAATTCACCCATTTCTCAAAAACGCACCCCTTTAAATGGTAGCACTCCTCGGTTTTTTCATATATATAGATTCATTGACCATATGAAATAATAAAACCCCGTTAACGTTGTAGTTCCTTTCTATAGTACATAAGCAATAGCCTACTGCCGCACCGGCATTAAAATTGGATGGACACATAACAACATTTTAAAAAGAACGGTCTAAATTGAAGATAGAACCGACTTCTTCTCTTCTTCACGTGCCATATCAGAATTATTTGTCGTTGGCGATCACCATTGCGAAGGCTTCTAGATCTTCTGCAATATGGAATAATTGTCCAGCATTTGGTATCTGAGTCCATTCTCGAATGTTTTTTAACCAAGGAACTTGTTTTCTTCCTACACCTCTACGGCCCTCTATTTTGCCTTTAAGGATCAGTTGTAATATTTTATATCGACTTCCTCTCACTATATGTCCCAGATAAGACATTTTTCGATGTTTAACAGTCTTTAGCAGTTCTCTATCTTTGTTGACCCTCCTTAGTACTTCTTCATTAGTTTTCCTTGCTGTCCAAGGTATCTTCAGCATTCGTCTATGAATCCACATTTCCAATGCTTCAATTTTGTTCATGATCGATACTTTTAGCGTCCACACTTCTGCACTATACAAAAGTACGGACCAAACATAGCACTTAACCATTCTTTGTGTTAGTTCTAAACTGAGATGGTTATTGCAAAGAAATGACTTCATTTTCATAAAAGTAGTTTTAGTCATTGCTATTCTACGTTTTATTTCTATGTCTGGATCTAGTTGGTCCGTTATCACAGTTCCCAAATATGTCATTTTGTGAACTTTCCCAACTTGAACTCCGTTTAATTGAAGCTTTGCATCGGGATGTGAGTCACGACTAAACACTAAAAATTTGGTTTTGTTTGAGTTTATTTTAATGCCCATTTCCTCTCCTACCTCGTGAATACGATCAAGCAGAATTTGGGGACCTTCAATATTATCTGAGAGAGTTACTGTATCGTCTGCATATCTAATCACATTAAGTAGTTCGCCATTGATTTTTATTCCATATGGCTGTCTCTCACTCAGAACCGACTACTCCTCAGAATTTTATTATAGATATATTCAGATATAATAAATCTGAGTTTTTAAGTTTCGAAAATGCTTATCGCATTTTTCAGATTTTACATCGCCCCTAACTCGAAAACTATCAACTTGAGAAAAATGACAAGATACCTTTCTTGTTTAGAATGGTCCAAAAAACCTAAAAAAACATTTTCCGGAGCAAAAAAGGGTAATCTTTTCAATTTCTTTAAAAAAATTATTTAAACTATTTCTCGCCAAAAAGATCGCCCTGCACTCTTCATATTTCCTTAAATTAAAGGGAACATTTTTTAATAGGAATCAGCAGAGAAACCGAATAATAATTTTTTTAGACGGGAGCGGCCTCACATCATGGACTAAATGTTTCTTGCCAACATTACATTGTTATTAGGCCTTGATAAAATTACTGTCTAATCAATTTGGCAACACAGCCAATTGAGCCAATGGGTGTAAGGATAGAAAAGTGTTCAGGCACGTTCAGGTTTCTACATTATTACTGAGTCATCATGTAGAAATCTACAATTAAGTTGAAAATGTTACCACAGTAACATGCTACAGTAGAGCCATCTCTAGGATCAGAAACGAATTAATTAAGGGTTCATATCAACCTTAATCGATTTCAGTTCGAAAAGAACTAACCAGGCAGCGCTTATTTCAGTCAAATATGGAGTCGGTGAGCCCTGCGTGTGTGTGCGTTGTCAACAAGTGCCGAGAAATTTCATCGTTGTCAATCGTTTTGCATCGTTGATATTGTACATTGTTTTGCATTGTAGAGGAATTGTTAGAGGAATCCACGTTTTTGTTTTGTTTTTGACTTTGTTGAAAACAATTGAGTCGACACTCTTGTTCTTCAAAAAGCTAGAAGTCTGTAAGTATTTATATTGAATTGGTCACACTGTCCATATTAAGTTTTTTTCTATGATGCAATAATAGTTTTTTTCCCTTTATCTCAAGACAAACTTTGAAGCCTCGAAATTGAAGTGGTATAATATTTAAATGAAAAGAGCTCGAAAAATCAATTTCGCAATCGGATTGAATGATGCAATTTTCATCGCAAGGATCAGCTGAATTTTTCGGATGCGTGGAAAATGAAAGTTGCAGTATTCTTGGAAAAGGTATATTTATTTTCTATTCTTCTCAAAGCATACTCATTTTATTAATGTTCAAGAAAAAAAATCGTGCTTTATTAGACTCAACATAATTTGTAGAAAACACATTTTTTACAAGTTTTAACATGTCTTTTGTATACCATTATTTTGATGTAATTTTTCAGCAAGACATATTTTTTTGTGTTCTGATCTTGAGTTGAGACGAGAAAAAATTATTTCTGCAATAAACATACCCAGATAACAAAGTGTCGTCGAAAGACGCGCACGTGTGCTTTTAACATATCACATGCGTGCGACGCATTTGGTTGAACATTTGTGCGCGCATTTAGGTTGCACGATGCGCGACAGGCAAAAAATGTTTCCTTTACCAGTATGGTCTAATTATATTAAATAAACAAAAATACATTGAATATTTGTATTTTTTTTCGGACTGAAGTGTCACCAGACAACTGTAGAAATTCTTTTTTAGTTTTATTTTCCTTTAAAGGCACAAAGCTTACATCAAAATAATGATTTCTTCACCAGTATGGTCCAATTATACTTAAAAAAAAAAAAACGGAAATACAATGGATATTTGTATTTTTTCCAGACTTAAGCGTCACCTGACAAATGTCAAAATTTTTTTAAAGTTTTGTTTTCATTTTAAGACACAAAGTTTACACCAAAGTAATGATTTCTTCACCAGTATGGTCTAATTATATTGAAAAACACGAAAACACAATGGATACTTGTATTTTTTTTCAGACTTAGGCGTCACCTGACCAATGTCTAAATTCTTTTTGAATTTTATTTTCATTTTAGGGCACAGAGTTTCCATGACAAGTTTTTTTAACAACTCGATAAAAAATGGACCTTTTTTTTGTTAATTTTTCAAGTCCAAAACAGTCATGTCTTAGGCAATCACAAATAATAAAACACTAATTCTACATTATTCACAACTTGTGAATATTGAACTTAACATTATTCCTAATTAAATAGTAATAACTTTTCGTTGGAAATGAGAGTAGTACATTACTCTCAGTTGTAGAAAAATAAGAAATTTCTATTGGAAATGAGGGCAGCACATTACTCTCAATTTAAAAAAAAATCTCGCGAAAAAAAACACACGTCCTTACATCGAAAAAATACACATATGAAGTTTGCTCGAACTAGACTAAATTCTATTGACATCTGTCATTCATGAAAATTGCAATTTCGAATGTCATGAATTAATTTTCTAAATTGGCAGTTGCGAATTTAGAATGTGTTGAGTTAAGATAAGATTTTTTGCCGTGCGACATTTGTGTGACTTACAATTGCTATCTGGGTACCTTTCGAATAAAGTACTTTTTTGCAACCTGTAGAATTATATGAAATTTGTTATGTAATTAGTTGTAATTGAAATAAAATATCATATTCTTTGTTAATGCACAACTTTTGCTTCTGTTTGTTGCAAATAAAGTTGGAATTTTGCAAGGTTCATAATTATTCGCTGTATTTTCCTGAGAAAATACTTGCATGTTGTAATGACCGAGAATTTTTTTTCACGTTCAGTACAATTTTTCGAAGTTAACTAACATTAATAACTATTTTCATCGAAAAAATTTTGATTTCCGAATGTCAAACAACGAAAACAAAACAAGTATTTATTTACATACTTGACAATTTTTCGTTATAATTTCTCAACAATTTTGTTGAACGAAATTCAAAAGTCCTGCTATTTACGACTCATTAACATTTTACTTGTAAAACAAATAATGTTTTCGCAATGTTGAACTATTTCCGCAATTAAACTAGTATTTCGATGCATTACTAATAAGAACGTAGTAGTTTTTAGGAAAAAATATATCAATAACTAATAAATAATTGCTTCCATTATATTGAAAAATATTTTTTACATATTTTGACAAGTTGAAAAAAGCCGTACTTTGTACGTGTTTCATTAAATTTATCAAAAATATTTTTTTTTCAATCATTTTTTATAATATCTAAGAATTTAGTTGAACAGAGGAGTATACTGAGAACAAACGAAGTACATATGTAGTGTAAATATATATTAAAATGTAATTATTCACATTTCGCGCCTTTGATTCATGCAATTATTTGAATTTTCTGTCAGTAGCTGTGATTAACTAAACTACTACGACTTTTTTACCGTTAGTTTTTTCTGGAGTTACATGGTACGAAAGTCCGGACCTGGCAGAATCCCAACCAACACCTGCAGCTTACTCTGCAGTTTCCACCAGAAGTTTGTTAGATTGTTTCATTATATTTGCATTGTAAAATTCATTATTATTCTTGGTCTTGTCGAGTTCAGTCATATTTAAAATTGTAGTTTAGAAATAAAAATATTTTTTAAAAAACCGATTTCATTTTTCGAAATCCAAAATTGGCGCAGTCAGTAGGATTTGTGCGAGTCGCGAAACTGTGAATTTCGTATTTATCGGAAAACAGAACTTTTCGGGACTTTGGCGTTTTAACACCTTAAGTGCAAATCCAAACGAACATTCCGTTTTGTGGAAAGCAGCCCCAGTGGAAAGCAGCCCTTCAGTGACAGCAGACCTTCATTTGGGTAGACGAATTTGGAGAAGTAGTTGGCAAAGACTATCGAGGTGAGTGCCAAGTTTCCTTCTTGCCTTCCTTATTTATTTTTCATAAATTCGGAAGATAGTTTTGTTAAGACATTGTTTATGAAACGATATTTTAATTTTTATGATTGATGAAGATTCCTTGGTAGAATCTCTTAAGAATTTAAAAGTAAGCTTTAAAAGTAAAAAGAGTAAAGATAAGAAAAATATTAAAATGGCAACTAGTCAAGCTGAACGTCGTCCTATTAATTGGGAATTATTTAAATCAAAAATTTCAAATATTAGACCTTATGATGGCGATACTAATACCTTAAACAAATTTATTTCTCTTTGCGATAATTTAGTTATTACATATAGAGCATATAATGACCAAGAATTAAATAATCACATTTTTGAATGTATTCAAAATAAACTTGTAGGAAAGGCTGAGCTTATGGTAGGAAATAGGGTAGAATTAAATGATTGGACACTTTTAAAAGCCGCGCTTATACAATGTTTTTCTGATAAACGTAACTTAGAATGTTTAACACAAGAACTGACTAGAACTAGGCCACAAAGAAATGAAAATTTAATAGAATTTGGAAATAGATTACAATTATTGAGAAGTAGTATAGTACAAAGAATTAGCAATGATACTAATCTTGATGCAAATCAAAAAGTTGTTTTCATACAATTTTGCGAAAATACAGCACTAAATACTTTTATTGCGGGTTGTACCGGCACATTAAGAAATAATATGCATTTAAAAGCACCAGCTTCTTTAGAACACGCCATAGCTTATGTAAATGAATTCGAGAACTTCGAAAAACTCTATTCCGATATTAATGACAATAAATCACACCAAAATAGAAACAATTTCAGAAAGCAGAATTTCCCTAATCCAAACAGGCAATTTTATAATCCTATGAGCAATCAATATTTTCAAACAAACTCTTCTATTCCCCCAAATCCAAACTTTAATACAAATAATAATTATTTTCAAAATCCCCCATGGCCTCGCCAACCTATTAACGTACAGCCTCAACAGTTACCCCCTAAAAATCTCCCAACGAACTCAGAAGTCTTCGGACCTTCCCGAAATACGAATATTTTCAGACCAAATCAAATTCCCCAGCATCGCCTTCCGAAACCGGAACCGATGAATATGTCTACAAATTCTAGATTCCCGTCAACGTTCAATAGAAGAACAAATAATTTTAGGAGAAACTATTTTCAAAATAATGGGCAAAAGCCAAATATAATAGCTGAAGAATTATATAATAATGATTACGATGGACAGGAATGCGAACAGACGCATAGCGACGTCGACGCAGATATCCATTCCAGTGAGCAAGTAGATTTAGATTATTTTTCTCAGAATTTTCAGGAAGCCGCCTCAGAAAACCAAATAACTTAATCGAATTGAATTTAACCTCTAATAACCCTTTACCTTATATTACTATTTCTAATCCTCCATTAAAATTATTGGTAGATACCGGTAGTACTAAGTCAATCTTAAAACCAAGTATTGCTGAACAATTTTATTCAGATTGTATATTTCATTCCAACGTTTCAATTTCCACGTCTCTCGGTACGAAAAATATCAAATACCAAGCTGCGATACCAGCGTTTCAAGAATTTAACCGCGACAATATCTTAAATTTCATATTATACGACTTCCACGAATTTTTCGACGGCGTGGTCGGTATAAATGACCTATTATCAATGAGGTTTAATATTGACCTTAATAATAAATGTCTTGTTAGCACTAACGCAATAATCCCTATTAAATTTAGAAAACCATCAGACATAAAGTTTGAAATATCTGTTGGCCCTTATGAAAGGATTTTAAAGGAAGTGCCTGTGACCGTACCAAACGGTGAAATATTAATTGATAAGATAATTTTAGGTGATATGTATGTACCAGAAATGCTAACTGTAGCAAATAATGGTTTAGCTTTAGTAGAATTTGTCAATGAAACAAATAAAAATTTATCTATAACTTTATTAAAACCCCTATACGCTTATCCATATAATTCTAATGTTTATCAATGTTATAAATTTGAATTTTCTAATAGACAAAATAAACATAAAATAGATAAAATGCAAATACAAAATCTTGTTAGAACGGATCATATGAACGCAGAAGAAAAATCCGAAATTATCAAATTATGCTCTCAATATAAAGATATATTTTTGAAACCCGGTGACCCACTTACATTTACGTCAAAAGTAAAACATGTTATTAAAACAACCGACGAAGAACCTGTACATGTAAAGTCGTACAGATATCCGTATGTCCACAAGGAAGAAATTAAAAAGCAAATTGACAAAATGTTAGACGACGGGATTATTAGACCCAGCAGCAGTCCTTGGGGATCGCCGCTTTGGATCGTAAAGAAGAAACTCGATTCTTCCAATCAACAAAAATTTCGTTGCGTTATAGATTATAGGAAACTTAACGATAAAACCATTAGTGATCGATATCCGATACCCAATATTACCGAAATATTGGACAAATTAGGACGAGCACAATATTTTACTACTCTTGATTTAGCTAGCGGTTTTCATCAAATCGAGATGAGCCCCTGCTCCATAGAAAAAACAGCATTCAGCGTTAATAATGGACACTACGAATTTTTAAGAATGCCTTTTGGCTTAAAAAACGCACCATCCACCTTCCAAAGGGTAATGGATGAAATATTAAAGGATTTACAAAATAAAATCTGTATGGTATATATGGACGATATAATTATTTTTAGCACAAGTCTCCAAGAGCACATTCAAAATTTAAAATTAGTGTTTGCAAAACTAAAAGATGCACAATTAAAAATACAAATTGATAAATGCGAATTCCTCAGAAAGGAAGTTGAATTTTTAGGGCATATAGTGACCCCAGACGGAGTTAAGCCTAATCCAAAAAAGATTAAAGCTATTAAAAATTTTCCTATCCCTCGTACACAGAAGGAAATAAAATCATTTTTAGGTTTGTTAGGATACTATAGAAAATTTATTAAAAACTTTGCAGCTATAACTAAACCTATGACCATGTGTTTGAAAAAGGATCAGAAAGTTATCCACAATAAAGAATTCTTAGACTGTTTTAATATTTGTAAAAATCTTTTAACTTCAGAACCTATTTTAGCTTATCCTGACTTTAATAAAACTTTTCAATTAATAACAGATGCCTCTAATTTCGCAATAGGCTCTGTTCTAATGCAAGATAACCATCCTATATGTTACGCCTCACGTACTTTGAATTCAGCCGAAATTAATTATTCAACCATAGAAAAAGAGTTATTAGCGATTGTATATGGTTGCAAATATTTTCGACCTTATCTCTTCGGTCGCAGATTCCAAATTTTAACTGATCATAAACCCCTTCAGTGGTTGTTCTCACTTAAAGAGCCAAACTCTCGCTTAGTAAGGTGGAGACTTAAGCTCGAAGAATTTGATTATAATATTCAATATTTAAAAGGAAAAAATAATAAAGTAGCCGACGCACTTTCTAGAATTAAAATAGATTCCGACTTGAATGCTATCGAGACAGAATCGATGGATGTTAATTTAGGCGACATAAATGAAATAATAGATAATGAACTAAGCAACTTAGACGATTTACCGCAACTTTCAGAAGGAGACCTTGACTCCTTACTAAATGATGGATCAACAAATAAAATAAATATTATTTCGGACATACAAGTTCGACCCCCTTTCGAAAATCCAGAAACAGAAGACTCAGATTTAGAAACGTGTCATACTTCTTTAGAAAATCCAATTCTAGGTATACCCATAACCGAAAGAGCTTTAAATACTTATAAAAATCAAATTATAATAATAGGTGGAGAAATAAATAAAATAAAATGCAAAAATGAAAAAATATTTGATAATAATAGATTTTATGTTACTTTACCCCAAAGAAATATTGAAGAAAGTATTTTTAAATTTGTAAAAGAATATATAGACCCCAAAAAGATTTATGCATTGTATTTTAGAGAAAATATTTTACCAGAAACATTTGTAGTAATAGTTCAGAATTATTTTAAAAATTCTGCTTTTAAATTTGTACATTCCACAAAATTTTTAACTGACATAATAAATACGCAGGAACAAAAAGAAAAATTAGAATATTATCATGTACACAAAAAAGGACATCGTGGTATAAACGAAGTAAAAATGTCTTTAGGATCACGTTACTATTGGCCAAAAATGGCAGAAGATATCGAACAATTTATAAATAATTGCGAAACCTGTCTTAAAAATAAATACGATAGAAATCCTCCAATTATAAAATTTAGTTTAACTCCCACTGCATCAAAACCCTTTGAACATATTCATGGAGATGTCTTTAAAATTTCTAATCAATCATATTTAACGATCATAGATTCATTTTCGAGATATGCCCAAGCATACCCTTTACCTAGTGTCAATGGCACCTCTGTAGTGGAAAATTTACTTCTCTTTGTAAGCCACCATGGTTTACCATATAAAATTACCGCCGATTGTGGCACAGAATTCAAAAATAATGACCTTAAAGATTTTTGTAAACTTCACCATATAGAACTACATTTCACAACTTCAAAAAATAGTAATTCCAACTCTCCCGTAGAAAGGTTTCATTCTACATTAATAGAATGCTTTCGCTGTCTTAGAGAGGAAAATAAAGAATTAACCCCTAATCAATTAATAAAACATGCTATTCTAAGTTATAATAATTCAATTCATTCCATCACTAAATTTACCCCATTTGAAATCATAAAAGGACATATTAATAGTCCAGATCCTTTTGACTTGGACGATAACCTTATATTATCTTACTATGTACAAAATCATAAAAAAGCAAGTAAACAGTTATATGAAATAATAAAAACTAGAAACGAAGAAACAAAAGAAAAAATAATTAATAAATTAAATGAAAATCAAAATGACCCTCCAGATTTTTCTAACCAAGACGTTGCATACGTCAAAACAAAATTGCGCGATAAAAAGGCACCCAAATTTAAAAAGACTGAAATTGTTCAAGATTCAGGTCTTATATTACAAACTAATTAAGGAAATTACCATAAAAATATAATCAGAAAACCCAAAATAAAACCAAAAATATCTTTTCAGGAAAATGAAAATCCGGACAACGTGTTTGCTCCTGATATTCCTGGCACTTCAACATAGATGTGAAGGAGAAGATGTAAAAATTACTCCTATATCGAACCCTTTGTTACCCATATTGTTAGGACCCTGTAAAATTATTTACACTAAGCATACTTTTATACACTATCTAGATTTAAGAGAAGTAATTAAACAGATAACTAGTTTAACTAAACATTTTTATAGCCTTAAGAATAGTCTAATAGTAAGTAATGCTTCTAACCCTATATCTTTTCATAACTTAGCTGAACAAATGACAAAAAGAACCGAATTCTTAATAAAAATTCTTGAAAGAAAATTTGAAAATTTAAATCCACATATTCGCTCTAAAAGAGGTTTAATAGATGGAATAGGCAAAATTAATAAATGGGCTTTTGGAACTTTAGATGCCGACGATGGAGAACGATACGATAAAGCAATCAATATTTTACAATTAAATCAGAAAAATGTAATTCATGAACTTAACCTTCAGTCAACTTTGTACAAAAAGCTTGTTAATCATTATAATCAGTCTTTATCAACCTTGTGGCAAAATCAACAAAAATTGCAAGACAATATTGAAAAATTTAAATATTCATTAGAAACCAAAATAATTACTTTGGGTAACTACATAACTTATCAAAGTATCCTTTACCAAATTAATCTCGATTGCCAAAATTTAATAACATTTATTGACAATATTGAAAATTCGATCGTTTTCTCTAAATTAAATACTCTTCACAATTCAATAATATCTACCCAAGAAATCTCAGAAATGATGTCATATTTATCACATATATACAAAGAAGAACAAATCGCAAAATTTAACAATGTGCTAACATACTATCTCTTTCTCAGTACCCAAGTAACCTTTTATGAATCCAAGCTTATATTCGCTATCCATGTTCCTATAGTCAAATCAGAAAATTACGACTTCTTCCATGTTTACCCCGTAATACAAAATCATCAAACATATATTCCTTTATATCCCCACTTGGCAAAAGGAGAAAAATCACTATCGATAAAAGAAGAATGTCCCATCCTCGAAACCAGATACTACTGTCAACAGGACTACACCCAAATAGATACCTGCACCTATAAATTGATTGATGGACGTAATCCAGAGAAATGCTACGCCACTGAAATAAATCTACAAGAACCCATTATTGAACACGTTATGGATAACCAAATCTTGATAATTCCGTCCAGTACTGTCAAATTCATCTCAAAATGTGTGTCCAATTCGTTTTTGGAAATAAAAGAACCTTCGTTAATAGAAATCCCACCAAAATGTGAAATAGAGGTTGGAACCTTAAAATTTTCAAACAACCCACGTATCCAATCTGGAAAAATCATTATATTACCAAAATTAGAACATTTTTCGACTGAAAAGGTAAATTATCAAGTAACCAATTTAAGCAAAATCGATGTGGAAGGACTATACGAAATTAACAGAATCACCAGAAATCTTTCACCTGTAGAAGAAATTGGCTTTCCAACTACACCCATTATCAGCACTGGTTCAGTCATCCTAACTATATTAATACTAATCGTTACAATTTATGTCATTACTAGATGCCGAAAATATTACAAAAATAAGAAGGTTCCTGACGAAATCCCATTGGAAGAAAGATGTCCCCAAAATTTGGAATCCAAAAATACCTCCGTTATTTTTTCCTCTTAAGGACGGAGGAGTTACATGGTACGAAAGTCCGGACCTGGCAGAATCCCAACCAACACCTGCAGCTTACTCTGCAGTTTCCACCAGAAGTTTGTTAGATTGTTTCATTATATTTGCATTGTAAAATTCATTATTATTCTTGGTCTTGTCGAGTTCAGTCATATTTAAAATTGTAGTTTAGAAATAAAAATATTTTTTAAAAAACCGATTTCATTTTTCGAAATCCAAAATTCTGGATAGTTTTTTATACATGTCATTTTACTTAGGTTATCGAAGACAGCTTTAGAAGTAGTAGTGTCAGCGAAATGGACATATCTTCAAGCAGAAACAGCTGACCGGATATCATTTAAAAGTAATACTTATAGTATTCGACACTTTTACAATATTCTATTGTATTTGTAGTTTGAAAAGTGTAAATATTGTATCCTAACATTTTGAATTATGACATTTCTTCAAAAAATTAAATTAAAAGTGTGAATGTAAAACTAATCGTTTGAATGAATAGGTATTTCTTTTGTATTATGTAATGTATGAATGAGATATTTACTGTAATTAATTATATTATTTTGTAACCTATGTATGTTTTAGTTCTTACCGTAGTGAAAAAAAAATTAATATAGTTGTATTTATTAACATAGTACGTAGGCATTGTTATTTGTAAGCTTTATTTTTTTTTTATTTTTAAGTGTATACTGGACAATTTTATACTTATGAACGAAGAATAATAATTTTATATGTAGTTACATGGCTAAAGGTACTGAACCAAGGCCAGAATAAAATAAAAAAAAAACATTTTGAATGCGCTGAGTAACTGTGAGTCGATAGTAGAAGTGGCTGTATTCGCAACTTGGATCTCATTTAGTTATAATGGTTCTAATATTAGACACTCTTCAACGTGTCGCATTGTCCATACTTTGCTAACGGTTTTGTATATATCGCTATTTCTTGAGTTGGTTGTGATGTCTCTCTAAGTCTTCGATTTAAGTAGGTATATCGTCATGTTCATGTTGTGATATAAAATTTTCAAATTTTCACATCCGAAATGCCTGCTGAAGCCAAGATTTTACCAGAGCAGTTAGTCACTGCTTTGTGTTCGGTTGATATTTTTGAAAAGGATAGAAAGACTTTGTAACGCCGCACCGATTATGTTTGGACCAAAGCTTGTGAAAGTTTGGTCAGTGGTTACAATCCTTCGACCCTCAACGCCTACGCCCGACTTAACCGAAAAAATGTCTTGAGTGAAGTTAAGAAAAAACTTGGTATTCCAGAAGATCACGAGACGAGTCGAAACTGTACTTTGGAGACAACTAAAAGCAATGAAAGTTCAAATGATTCAGACTTCTCTTTATTGAAATCAAATAAAAATGGACCACTACCTGAAATGTTTTTTGTACTCGATCTGGAAGAAGAACTTTGGCGAACCATAGCACCTGTCACAAAAACCTACCAAGAACAAAAAAGACTTCGATCGTATGAATCGCTCCAGGACTCATGGACCGACGTCATAATCGAAAAATGCTACGAGAAAACCAAGCTCCCGTGCTCATTCAATTTCAAAAGAGCTAAAATTTCAAGTGAGGGCGCAATTTGGCTAAAAATAAGTGGAACATGCAGCGACTGTGGAACCACATTTGAGGGGCATTGCATGAATTGTCCACTTCGTGGTTGTGGAATCAGCATCAATGTTACGACGAAAGACACTCGGGGCATCGAACACTCCAAAAAGCGACAACTGAAAGGAAAAGAGCGAGTGAAGATGGGCGAAGAATTGATCCTGAAAAAAGGTGCTCTGTGGTGTCAGGAGCAGACAAAAATGATGGAATTCGGAGATTCAGAACCTGCTTACATACCGAACAAGACAACTCTAAGAAAACTGCGCGAGGAAGCTACAAATAAGAATTTAGGCATTGAAAGAGGTTTAAATGTGATAGATTCCTTGTACAAAATGAAATATGAAGGTGAGTTCGGTGGATACATAAAAGAAATTGGATTGGACGAGTTTTACATAATTTATGCTTCATCGATGCAGATGGCAATTTACAAAACTGAAATGAAAACCTACAGAAAAGTTTCTATTGACGGCACGGGAAGCGTGGCAAAACCTATACCAAAACCGAACGGCGAAACTAAAGCCATATTCCTGTATCAGATGGTAATGGAAGGAGAAGATGGGATTACGCCTATATTTCAAATGCTGTCCGCGAAACATGATACAATTGCGATCGAGTATTGGCTGAAGAAATTTCTCAAATTGGCAGACCACGTTCCGGAAGAAGTGACGTGTGACTTTTCGTTGGCGTTGCTGAACGCCGTCACTTTGAGTTTCAATGAATGTAAATTAAAGATCTACGTGTCAATGTGCTTTAAATGGCTAATAGGAGAAAAGTTGAATTTCAAACTTCGTAGCTACGTTCGTCTGGATATAGCCCACTTGATCAAAATGATTTGCAGAAAAAAGGTATTTGTTGGAAAACCTAGGAAGCTGAAGGATTTTTACGTCAGGTGTATCGGGGTGGCAACAACGTGTGAGACTTTGCAAGAATTTGAAGTTTTTCTTTCAGCGATTTTCGTCGTTGCCCTAAGTGAATGCGACAACGACAATGAAGTTGAAATCAATCTTCCGAGCCAACGTTATCAACATTTTCTCATAGAAAGCATTAAAAAGTTCACTTGTAATGAAGATTTTCTTTATGAAGGGGAGGAAGGAACTGCTTTTGAGGAACCTTTAGAAGAAAAAAGTGATGACGTGGAAGAATTTGTAGAGAATATTCTTAACTATTCGAAAAAAGAAGTGGAAAAATGCAGCGAGTCCGACAGACCAAACCCCTATTATTTACCAGATTTATTTCCACCACTTGTGAAATTGGCACATTACTTCCCTCTATGGACAAACGTCATGAAAAAAAAATTTTCTTCTCCTTATGTCGTCGGAACGTCTGCAACAGTTGAAGCCTACTTTAAGGACTTGAAACATACTTATTTGAAACCTTTTGTCGGTCCAGTAAGAGCGGATAAATTCTTCATTAAACACATGAGGTCCATAGAAGCTACCTGCAAATTGGAACGAGCAGCAATGAAACGAAAAAATGCAACTATCGATCAAAAACAGCAAACGAAGCGATTCAAGGATAATCTACAAAATGAAATAGTACTTACCGACCAACAACAAGAAAGAGAAGTTTTTGCCATTCGCCACAACTCACATCCAAAAGATATAGCATCACTTACCCAAAGTCAAAAAATGAATGTAAGAGATTCTGCAGAAAAAATCGAATCAAATGACGAACTATCCATGGAAAACGGGCATCTTTTCGAAAAAGTCTGGAGGAAGAAAGGTATCGAACACGAAGAAGAATATCCGAGAATAAAAGAAATAGCGTCACCTGTTCAAATTCAAAACAATCATGAAAAAGACTACGGAACAAATTGAATCAGATGACGAAGCATTGATGGACAACGCCGAAGAAAACTGGAGAGAGAAACAGATCAAACAAGAAAAAAAAGATTCTACAATTCGCGACAATTCATGTACAAAAGAAATAATGACACCTTTTCAAAAGCAAATTAAACATAACAGAGATTCTCCAGAAAAAATTCAATCGTATGACAAATTTTCAATGGACAACGCTCATCTTTTTGAAGAAGAAGACTGGAGGGGGAAAATGCAACGATTGAGGCGATTATGGAAGAAAAAGAATTGACAAAAGAAATTCTGCATTCTGAAGAAAAAGAGTATCAATCTCCATCTTTAAAACAAAAATCCACGGTGCAAAGTAAACCGTTACAGCCATTGCACAATAAAACAAATAGAAGAGGCAAATTTTTGAACCCTTGTCCAGATTTCGAATTGATGAACAAACGCGTTGCTAGAAGAGCTACAAACAACATTTTAAGAAATGGGTCTCTCATGGGTGTAGTCAAGATTGGACAGAAAACAATTCAACTTAAACACACGTGTCCTTTTGATTCAATTTTGGAAATTCTATCTGTTGCGTACTCAGAAAACAGTTCATACAAGTTGAAAATGGATGAGCTTCAAGAAAATAATTTAACTGTGTCTTTTTTAAAAGATTATGTAGCAGTCGGCCCGAACACACGTATATATAAGGAGAGAGGAGTCATTCTGGCCTGTCTTTTTGAGGAAGAAAATAGTATTTTGGATTGTGCTGGCAACGCAAACAAGGTTTTCAGTCAGTTGCTTACCGATTTTCCAAGTGCACAAAAATTAACAACATGCGCAAATTGCTGCAGTAGTTCTGAAACTATAGCAACCATTGAAGTTGAAGCCGAACCCATCATTGAAGACGGATTCAACGCTGGATTTCCAAGGTTTATAAAAGAATTTTTCGAATCAAAAAGTACCACATGTAAAACCTGTAAAGAACAAAAGAATGTACGTATCAGCTCTGGAATCCATTTGATTTTCGACCTTGAATTTGCAACTGATCGTTACCACAATTTCATCCCGAAGCTCCTGAGTTGATAAGTTTATCAGAAATACCTACAAAAATTAATGTTGGAGAGAAACATTATGTCTTGAATGGCGTGATTCAGTTCGTTCCACCGGGAAAAGACAACACAGATCACAAACATCGTTCGAAAGGAATAAAGAAGACTGCAGAGAAAAAAACCTTTTTGAAGAAACCATGTGTCACGAAAATAGAAGAATCGGTCACTATATTGCATACTGTCGACGTGTGACGAACATTTGGGAAGTTCATAACGACATATGCCGTGAATACAGTATTTTTACACATCACGAAAAAGCAATGAAAATCAGCACCATTTTCTACACAAAAATCTGAGAAACTTACTGATTCGGATATTTTCCTCATCACGAAAAAGCAGTGAAGATTAGCACGGTTTTCAACCCAAATTTAAAATACTTTTTGATTCAGATATTTTTGATGGTTTTTTTTTCTTACATTTTTAAAGAAAACTTACTGTTTTGACCGGAAAATCTCATATCCAACATGAACACGACTTTCAATACAGGCCGCTTGTTTGAAAACAGTTAAAAAACCAATACTTTAATATCAAAGCTATATTTCTTATACTAAATTCATTTGATGTATAGTATTTTGTTCGGTTGCATATTTTTCTGACATAGGTTCATCGATGTTTATCAATTAATTATTTAAATTGAATATTGATACACTTTCGAACTATCACATTTTTTTTATTTCAATTGTTTCCAAATGAATAGTATGTGATTCTTACCTGTAAGGTAAGAATGATTCTATTATGTAATAGTGAAAAAAGTGTTATACTTCGTCATATTTTTATTTGAATAGGATCATAATTGTTTTCAAAATATTCCCGCACAGTTATCAAACCCCTCATTGCATTGAGTCTCAAGTTTTTGTAGATGACGAAAAAGTTCATGACGTCCAACTTTTTTTCAAAAACGTGCTCTAAGCGGGTGAAAGACATGAACACAAAAAATTCATAAATTCGCTTTCTAAACAAGTTTTTACGTTTCACGTATTTTGTTAATCGACAAAAGTAAACTGCATTTGATGGAAAAAGACGATTCTAACTGCCACTTTTTATGTACAGTGTGTTTCTCTTGTAACTGTTAATGAAAAAAGCGCATAAGGAGCCTCTAAGTGTTACTTAGAGCGATGAGACTGAAAAGCACAGTCGGGTAAATCTCTATTCGTTACTGCTCCTCGAAAAACTCACAGACTGCTTATGAACATTTTTAATAATAAACACTTCCAAGGGGTACGTACTGTACATGCTGATTTCCATAAGTCGCTGATTCACAAAATAATAAAAATCGGACAGACGTTTCTAATCACAATCCATTTAGGAACCAGCGGCATTTTAAACTCACTAAAAACACATTGGTGCAGCAGCGTTTGCTACTATATCTCTAATGTAAGGCTGAAAAACGTGATGATGATTTCTAGTTATTATTAGGCAATACGATTAGTTGCGAATCATAAAGTAATATCTTCATGGTTCGAAAAAGTCATGATAATTTAAATTAATTTTAGCATAAGATCTGAAAAAAAATGTAAGTCTGAAAATCGTACCCAAAACTATGATCTTATTTAGTCAATTGAAAATCAATCGTCGAAATTACAAACACGAGTTTAGGGCCAACAATGTTCGATAACAAAAACAAATTAAAAAAAAAGAAGTTTCAAAATAAGTTGCGATCTGTAACTTTCTCAATGTAGAGTATTCTACAATCGGATCCATATTCTACTTTCCTTGGATATTGTTGTATCAAGTGTGCACTAGAACTATAAGTCTAAGATACGTTGATGCGGAACGTTCTAGTTCATTAACTTATGAGTGAAGAATTATAATACATTCATCTTAACTTGAAAAATTTCAACGAAGTGAAAGGTATCACATATTGTAATGTTTAGTGCAATGGAAACAAAAGTGCAAGCTAGGTTAATTCGAAACGTTATATGTAGTTCCTATGCTTTTAAGTGAAAAATTATACTACATTCCTCCTAGTTTTAAAAATTTCAACGACGTGAAAAGTATCAATTAAGGTATCAGATCGTGTAATGTTTAGTGCAATGGAAACAAAAGTTCAAGCTAAGTTAATCCGAAACTTTCTAGTTCCTATAATTTTAAGTTAAGAACTGTACAAATTTCATCCTCGTGCAGAAAGTTCTAACGATGTGACAAATCTCGATTATAGCCAATTTCACTTTGTATACAATAGAACTAAGAACATCGAATTTAAGTAATAAATATGGTTTTAAACGTGGCTGGATTTCTATTTTCCTTGTACCCAGGTAATGAATAATGTTAATTTATCATCGTTAATTAAGTTAATATCGTAAAAATATTGTTTTCATGACGTCCATTGAAAATAAAAAATCAACCTTACCTGACATAAAATCTCTATATTGTGAAATTCACGACGTTTAGTGTTCGAAACGTTGTAAATAACACAAAATTAAGAATCATTGAATAGAGGATTTAGAATTCATTTTGTCAAAAATTCAGTGTAAAGAATAAAGAAGTCACATAATATAGATAACCTAATTTGTGAGACAATTATGATAAAAATTTACACAAAGTCGCATCCTATAATATAAACTGGTCAAAAGCTAGTCAGACGAACGCGCAAGATAGATTTTCAAAAAAATTATATTTTATGGGTTTTCGTGATCGATGTCGTATACGTCGAATCACGGGAAATAATAAGTATATCGAGAAACGAAAAAGTAGGCTATCGTAGTCAAACGATCGACAAACAAACGAGCGAGTTCGATTTAAAAAAAAAATATTTTATAGGTTTTTTGTGATTTAGGTCGTGTACGTCGTATCTCGGGAAATAATGGGAAATATCGAAAAACGAAAAAGTGGAAAAACGTGGTCAAACGACGGACAAACGAACGCGCGAGTTCGATTTTCGAAAAATTATATTTTATGTCATTTATGTCAATCATGTCATATCTCGAGAAACAATAAATATCTGAAAAAATTAAAAGGTGGGCAAACGTGGTCAAACGATGGACAAACGAACGCGCGAGTTTGATTTTCGAAAAAATTTTATTTCATGTCATTTATGTCAATTATGTCATATCTCGAGAAATAATAAATATCTAAAAAAATTAAAAGGTGGGCAAACGTGGTCAAACGAGAGCATATCTTTTTTTTTCAATTCGGAGCAAATTTGGGTCTTATGTTTTTTATGTCATGTATGTATCTCTTATTGTAAAGGTGGGCAAAAAAAAGTAATTAGTGGGCAAACATGGGCAAACGATGCGCAAATTTTCACACGAATATTCGCATTTCGGGGGGCCAGGTTCACGGACCTCCTGGATTCATCGGCGAACAATATTCTTCCCCAATTGTACAATTATGAGGTGTGGCTCTATCCTCTTGGTACCAAGCTTGGTTCCTTTCTTGTGCTGGCATATTGCTAAGTGCTGGTTTCACTGCAATATTTAATATTCCCAGATATTTAACCCCATTTAAATTTCCATCATATAAATGGAGGCATAGTATTCTGTTACCTAAAAAATTATTGGATTTTCGAATGTAATGTATCGGGAAAACAAATCTTACAACATTAATTTTGTTGCCATCTACCTTTCACTGCACAAAATACATTAAAAGACCATACATTTTGAAATCCCGTCTTTCAATTAGATGCATGAGAATTTTCGTCAACACAATAGCCTGTTGTGCTTCTTGAACAAACCATTTTTACTAAAGTTTGCTTCGTCTACCCAAATCATACATTTCAAAAAGTTTAAATCCTCGTCATTTTTTGTGATATAACCACTCGCAAAAGTAAGTTCTTTTCAAAAGATCGGTCAGTTGTAAATTCTGAACGAGAGTATAAGAATACGGTTTCCATTTGTAATTTCTTAGAATTTTTGTTACCGAATAAGATAATCACAAATGTACTGTAGCTGTCTAATGGATCAAGTCGGATAAGCGGTAAAATATGTCAATACGCTAATTCTCATTATTAGTCACTGGCTTTTGTCTTATAATTTTAGCAACAAAAGTTTCATGTTCTTAGGGATTTAGGGAGTTTACAAATTTAGTCCGCATGGACTGATTTAAAACAATCAATTCTCTCATTGGCTGTGATTTAATTTATGGCCAATAAATCTTCCGTCGTATTTCAGTGCAGGTAGATAAGATTCAGCTCAGGTAGACGCACTGGAAAAGTTCAATACCGAATTTTGTGTACTCTTGTTTATAAATGAACGTAAGCGCATGACGGGACGTAAGAGAAACGTAACGGAACGGAAGAGATGGCCAACTTTAATCTTTTACAGTGCGTTTCTTACGTCTGACCAATCAAAAGAAAGATTTTTGTGCTGTCAACTAAATTCAAAACTCAACTGTCCGGCCAGGCCGATCGCCATTTCCATTTTGTTTGTGTAGTTGTTTTGTTTATCAACAATCAACAGTTCGTTGCATTTAATACAGACGCTACAATTTTGGTATTATTTTGTATTATTTGTTATAATGGACGGCAAGTTAATAATTTGATAAAAAAAATTGAGATTTTTAATAATTTAATAAATTACAGACAAAATTGAGATGCTAATTAGCTTAATTCGGGGTTATCCACACCTTTACGATAAAGCCAACAGGAATTTCAAAGACCAGCACATGAAAGAAAACAGTTGGAAAAAAATTGCAGAAGAAGTTGAAATGATCGGTATGTTTATCTTGTGTAATTCGGCGTAACTGCCTAATTGCAGTTTTGCACTACTTGTAAATGTGATTTTTGGATTTTACTTTTTCAGCAAAAGATTGCCAGAGACCATGGACGAATCTTAGGAATAAATATGGAAGGGAGAAAAAAGCATTGCCTTCTAGTTCCGGAGCTCCTGCTACACCACAATGGGAGTACTTCGATTCCATGTCATTCATTAAAACATATATCAAGCCAAGAAAGTAAGTACCGAATTTTTTAAATGAACGATTTTCATAACATTTTCTGTACCTATTTATTTATTTTTGACCATATACTAAATTTTCGATCAAGATGCAGTAGAAATAAACAAACCAATACACGTTAAATGCTACTAGGAGCACTTCCGAATCATAATTTATAATGTGTAGACATTGTAAATCCCAAATCATCATTTCCAAAGTTTATACATTGTAAATTATGATTCTAAAGTACTCCTAGTGGCATTTAACGTGTCTTGGTTTGTTTATTTCTACTTCATCTTGAATGTAAATTTAGTATACGTAGATCACGAAAATGATTTGTGTCCCTAAAAAGGCTATAGAAATATGAATTTCCGACTAAAAATTCCAACATTTTCGTGATCTACATCCATTAATATGAATTATGAAAATACATAAGTATACCAAATGTCATGAACATCAGGATGGCACAGAGAAAGTAAAAAATTACCCCAATTTTTTAGTACACATACAAGAACAGCAGAAATTGCAAAGACAACTACTGTCAATGAATGTGCTCAGCCTCTCCAGTCACCTGTGTTTGACTCAAGCTGCTCCTCCACTGCATGGTCAAATTCGACCATGATGGAGAGCAATGTAGATTCCCAGATACAGGGTGATGACATGCAAATGTCTCAATATGATCATGCAAATGAAATGCAAAATGAGGATATGTATGAAGAAAAATTTGTGATCCAGATGGAGGAGGCCGAAGAGACAGAGGAACAGAGACATCCTGTACATGCAGAAACAGTGAAGTTTGCTGATAAAGGTGATGATTAATTTTAATAAAAATGATTATACTCGTCTATTTCCTATTTGTTAGGAAACAAAATTGATACACCCTAGCTAAAATGTTCACAACACTACAATTTGTAAACATCTATATGTCTTTCCGGCAAGACCTAATCATGACTATTCCACCAGAAATTCTCCCTCTATGTACTAATCCTGTCCAGCGACTTAGTAAAGAAATCTATATTACATTCTGCAAAATAACTCATGCCAATACATGCCAGTACAATCATGCCCCTTTGCAACTGAAATCTGCAAAATCTTTCCCTAAGTTCCATAAAATGACAAAAGCCTATCTATCTGAAAGACCATATTATTCAGTAGAAGAATTTGTTCTAAATAACTAATAAATTATAGTACCCTTACGTAAAAGTTCTTGTATTTTTATCTATATTTGGGTATCACATGTATCAGCTTAAATTACTAAATTCATTAGTTGAGGAGGTAATTTTCATAACCCCACATGTCTAAAAATATTTTTTTAGAGGAGAGATGTTTCTAATTCGTCATTTTAAAACGCATTGCCTGTCATGTTTATTGCTGATCAAAAACCCATATTTCCAGTTGTAATATTAATTTAAAAGTAGGTGTTTAAAGCAAAACCCCACGTCTGATATGTGACGGTTATAGCAAAACCTCACATTTTCTATTCATCCATAAAGAAGTAAGTATTCCAATCACGTGACTTAAATACATGGTTTTGATTTGATTGTTATTGTTGACAGTATACAATCTTAGGTTAGTTTCAGAGGAAGGTCATAATTTAATGTTGGTTTGTGCTTAATTGGGTAAAATTATGAGTTTAAATGAAGGTAATTTAGATAGTGAATTAGTATTAGTTGGAAGAGCACCTGAGATTGTTTTGTGATGGATGTACAGGTCAGAACAAAAACAATCATGTGCTTCATACTTTAATGTACTTTTTAGCATCACACGAAGGCAGCTTGACACATATTACTATTAATTTACCTGCCAGGGGTCATTCTTTTTTACCAGCCCATAGCGTTTTTGGAAGAGTCGAGAAATTGTTGCGGAA
Organism: Diabrotica virgifera virgifera; assembly: GCF_917563875.1. NCBI lineage: Eukaryota > Metazoa > Arthropoda > Insecta > Coleoptera > Chrysomelidae > Diabrotica > Diabrotica virgifera. The sequence continues at coordinate 118,843,823 of NC_065451.1, read as the reverse complement.
GAAACCTACTCTTATTAATAAAGAAGAGTACCTTGAAGAGTATAAAAAAGTTGGAACTGTGAAGGTACTTGGAACAGGTCTTTGAAGGATTGTTGAAGGTCTTTGAAGGATGTAAAATCACTTGCTAATAATTATTTAAAACACTTACCTAAAATCAGTGACACAAAAAGAATTTTCATTCAGAAAGTTGTGACAAAGAAAAAATTACAGGTATGGGTTAAAGGCAATGAATTCTATCGGTTTGAACCAAACCTACACAAATACAGCCTTCTAAAGCAACACACGACTTGGAAAAAATACTGGAGAATCTTGTTGAAGAAATTCCTTTAGTTCATCCCGTAAGCGCAGCAAAAAGAAGGATGTGAACGAACTGTTAACTATTCTTTTTGATACAAACTGGCAAGACATTGAAAGCTTTCTTTGGTACAAAAACATTATTGTTGCTCCAATAGATAGACCTGAAGAGGAGGAAGTTGTTTGTGACTGTTTAGAAGAAGATTGTGCCCATCACTTGTAATACCTAGACTATTATCTAATGGTTTCACTCTAGATGTTTCACTATTATATAAAGTTTCGCTGTAATATTGTGAAAAAGGGTAACTATTTTATTTTAATAAATAAAATTTTATTCTTCATATGGTGAAGAACATATTTTTTACTTTGCTTACTAGTTTGTCCAATACTGAGTCCAACCATACACTAAAATAAACAATGTTATGCTAAACTATAGTAAATTGATTTGATCAAAACACCACATATCCAAACCTGTTATGTTCATAACCCCACATGTGACATGTGTTTCATGCATAACCCCACATCTAACAACTTTTATATCATATTTTTAATTTGTTATACCACTTTCTACACAAGTAAGTAGTTTTCTTAGCTCATAAACCAATACTGAATTATAACTATATTACATAAATATCTTTTGGTGAAATAATATAGGTGAATCGTTTTTTTTTACTCTCCTGAAAAAATAGCCAATGTGGACATGTGGGGTTATGAAAATTAGCTCCTCCAAATAATCAACGTTAACAACTGTTGTAATAAACATACTCAGACATTTCTGTTTCCAATGTAGTTTTGACTGGGACTTCTCAGAGTAATGACTCAAAGAATTTTGAAATCCTTCAATATATAAATTCCCAACCTTTTTCATCTTTTCACGTGTCATCTCCTTCGAAGAGTAGCGATTCCTCAACGAGGTCTTTTAAAAGGAGACTGGTGGAAATACCAATTGCGGTGGAAACGTTGCCAGCGGCACCGACTGAAGACCTCAAAAAGCAGATAGCTTGTTTAAAGAAAAAGTTTAAAAAAAATTTATCAAATAAAAGTTCGTTAGTGAAAACTTTTGTGAACATGCAGTGTCTGCACAAAACAAAATCTGCTTGGACTATTTCTGAAAAACAATTGGCATTATCATTGTACTACAAATCCCCAGGAAATTATACATATTTGTTAAAAAAAACTTAATTTTGTACTTCCTGGAGTCTCCACCATTTAAAAATGGTTACAAGTTTATAATTTGAGGACAGGAATCAATACTACTCTTATATCTAGATAAATTTACAATTAAAATTCAGAGTATGGATGACAATGCTGCCCTACTAAGGAAAAGGGCAGTATCTGAAAAATTTTCACTTTTGAGTTATATATGCAAATCTATGTTTTCAACTATGCTGAATCCATTGAACTAAGTAAAAAAGCAGTATCTGAAATGGTTATTAAAATATAGCATATAGCATAAGCCGTAAGTATAAGGTAAAACTACCTATTTCTAAGCAAAAGAGCAGCAACTACAATGTACCAATCAAGAAAGCAGTATATGCTTGCAGTTACTGCTGTTATCCTTAGCTTGATGTAGATACTGCCGATTTGCTTGGCATTGCCTCCCAGCTGTTTCAGGTTACTGCCGTCCTAGTGAGTTTATTCTTATTATTGACAATGACAGTTGAGGTTATGTTTACAAAGTGTTTTCAACAAATTTCAATAATATTTCATTGTCAATTTTGTATTATTAAAATGAGTAAAAGTTTTGTTTCTTCAAGAAGTAAAAATATTTTTCCGTTAGGACTGGCACAAGTGTATCACATGAGTCATGTACAAATAGTGAAACATTAATTGTAACTGAACAAGTAGAAAATACTTCAGTGTCAACAGTATCAGATGAAGCAGACCCAGAAGCTAACAAAAAGGTAGGATCAAATAATGTTTTTCTATGTGACAATGAATTGCAAATTTATAATGATGATCAGTTACTAACTAGTATGGAGGTAGAAGTTATTTCTACATGGGAAGACAACATTGTGAATGAAAAGACATGACAACAGATACTGTAAAATGTAGAACCTACTGGCAATTTAATTTATCTGTTTTGTCCCTTGTTCAGTGTTTAGTTAGATGTTAATTTAAGTTTGCCACCAAAATTATTTATATTAATTAAATGACATTCGAGGATACCTTCTTTTTATTGACGAAATGCCCCTGAGGATGCTCTTGTGAGCGAAAGTATACTTGGGCAAGATTTAATTAAATTCAGTGCTCGATATCTGCCTTTTGACTACTACAACTCTACTTGAAATGACAGAAACTTCTTTGGACCTCGAGCAGCTACAACAACTAACAAATACTGCAAACTTTGATGAAACCCTGCTTGCCGAGAATACTATTATTTTTCAGCTCAAGGATAATTTAGAGATTAGCCATGATGACAAATTGTTAGATGTTAATAGAATTGCTAGTACCAGTCCAAGCGAACCAACTTCTTTGAACAATGATATCTTAAATCCATCTTTATTGCCAAAAGACGGTAATGAGAATTGTGATGAATCATTAGAAAACACTACAGCTGTTGAAGGTGTGCAATGTAAGAGGAAGAAGAGAGGCTTTACAGCTGCTGAACGCAAAAAGCTAAAATTACAAAAAGACCAGAAATCTCATATCGTTCAGCCTCCTTGTAATGAATGTAAATTTAAGTGTACAACGAAAATTAACGAAGAACGACGAAAAATTATTAATGAGTCTTTTTGGAATATTGAAGATTTAGAAGAAAGGAGGAGTTTTATTTTTAATCAATGCGAAAGACATGATGTTAAAAGACGAACTACTAACAACAGTGACAACATTAAAAGAAACAAAACAGTATCATACTTCTTAACAGGTTCAAATGGTCAAAAAGAAAAAGTTTGCAAAACATTTTTTTTAACCACTTTGGGTTTTAATAAAAAAATGATACATTTTTGACCACAATATTTTCTGCAGATAAGGATGCAATATCACCCAAAAAGAGCATAAGAGGCAGACAACCGTCAGTGAATAATGGTCCTCACCAAGCTATAATCGATCACATTGAGACCTTCCATCCTGAAGTACCACACTATAGAAGAGAACATGCTCCCAAAACTAGATATTTACCGAATGATTTAAATATTAAAGTTATGCATGGGGACTTCATTATCAAACACCCACAATTTAAGTCATGTGTTTCATATGAACTGTACAGACGTATCTTGAAAGAACAGAGAATTTCGTTTGCAAGACTAGGCAATGAGGAGTGTGAGGTTTGTGAAAACTTTAATTTACACAACCATAATAAGGATAATTTGTTTGAAGACTGTGATGTTTGTAATACTTGGAAAATCCATGACAAACTAGTCAAAGAGAGCAGAACCTTATACAAAGAATTTGCAGAGAAAGTTAACGAAACTAACAAAAACAATGAAGTTATATTTAGTGCAGATTTGGAAAAGATAATTATGCTACCTCGACTTGAAATGTTCAAGCAAATCATCTTTGCACCACGTCTCACAACATACAACCAGACATTTGCCCCTGTGGGGAAAAAATCTAAGCTTAAACCACTAGCAGTTCTGTGGCACTGTGCTATATCTGGCAGAAATCAAGAAGATATTGCAAGTACTTTTAATGTATTTTTTAACCATTACCGTGATACTAAAAAGTTTGTGTTGTGGTTAGATAACACAGGTCTGCGACATAAAAATTGTTTAAAATTGAATAAGTGATTTTTATAGTATTTTCAACGCTAATTTCGGGAAAAATAGTGAAAAAATTCCATCACGTACAGTTATTCCACAAACTGCTTGTCTATTTTTAGCTTTTTTTCGATATTTTTATACATAGTTCCGTACTTGTTTTTTGGATCTTTATGAACTGTTTATTAAGCCCATAGTACTTTTAATAAGTATAAAAAAAATACTTTAAGGTATTTTCAGTTACTTAGCTGTTTTTTTACTATACAAGTTGTATGTAAAATAAAGAGTTGATTAGGAGAAACCAGCATTATTTTCATGTCGGTACTTGTCCATTGCCTCCCCTCCCTCGCCATCCACTTACTGACTCACTGAGCATCTTTCATGTCAGTGCCCATCCCCCTCCCCATCACCAAGCAGTGAGCTTCTGCTACCTGTTCTTCAGTTCACAGTATCTCTTCACTCTGTGCTGTTCACGTGCTGTGGTTACTAGTGATTTGAAGTAGTGATTGTGAGAGTAGTATTAAATGATATCTCGTGACACACGGATAGTTGGCAATAAAGTGTGAATCAAATAACTTTCAGTGATTTTTTATCGAACTACAAAGAACATAATTCAAGGCATCAGCCTAAACAGATTGTTTTCTTGTGGTGTGAAGTTGTTTTATGAAAAAATGGCTACCAGAGGATGTATCAACTCACCAGATTGCTTCTGCTACATTTGTGGTAACTATACAGTTAAAAAGCAACAAAGAAACATTTCCGATTTTGTTGAAAAGGTATATTTTGCCTATTTTGGTATAAAGTTGGGTGATCAAGACAAGTCTTGGGCCCCACACAAAGTTTGTTCAGTGTGTGTTGAAGAACTGAGACAATGGTTTCAAGGTAAAAAGCAGTCATTTCGTTTTGGAATACCAATGGTTTGGAGGGAGCCCAAAAACCATAGTGATGACTGCTATTTTTGTTCTTGCAATGTTCAAGGTTTCAATTTGAAAAACAAAAAGGATATTTCTTACCCTAACATCAAATCAGCCATTCGCCCTGTTCCTCATGGACCTGAAGTACCAATACCCTCTCCTCCAGTTTCTTTGGATGGTATTTTAGATGACCACGAGCCATTGGCTCAGCTAGGTGAAAGTGAAGAAGACAGTGATGGCTACGATCCTGGCACAACCGATCCCGTTCCATTCTCACAATCTGAACTGAATGATTTAGTTAGAGACCTAGGTCTTCCTAAAGACTCGGCAGAACTTTTAGGGTCTAGATTAAAAGATAAAAATATGTTGGCTCCGGGTACGTCCTTTTCTTGGTATCGTTCCAGGGAAAAGGAGTTTGTATCTTTTTTCTCTCAAGAAGGTGACTTGGTGTTTTGCAGTGATGTTCCTGAACTTATGGCACGTTTCAAAATAGAATATGCTCCTGATGAGTGGAGACTTTTTATAGATTCTTCAAAAAGAAGCCTTAAAGCAGTGCTTCTACACAATGGCAATAAGTATGCTTCTATGCCAGTTGGACATTCTGTTGACTTGAAAGAATGTTATGAAAACCTCGAACTGGTTTTAAACAAACTCTGCTATTCAGACCATAAATGGACACTATGTGGTGATTTGAACGTGATCTCAATGCTGCTTGGTCAACAAAGTGGTTATACAAAGTTCCCTTGCTTTCTCTGTGAATGGGACAGTAGAGACAGAAAGCAACACTACATTAAAAAAGTTTGGCCCTTGAGAAAAACCTTACAGGTGGGGGTTAAAAATGTTGAGAGGAAAAGCCTTGTGGATCCCAAAAAGGTATTACTACCACCACTCCACATTAAGTTGGGGTTAATGAAACAATTTGTAAAGGCGTTGCCAAAAGAAGGGGAGTGTTTCAAGTATCTTTGTGGACAGTTTCCTGGTTTATCCGAGGCAAAACTAAAGGAAGGAGTCTTTGTCGGACCAGACATTAGAAAACTGATGAGAGATCCCAATTTTATGGACAAAATGGAAACAAACGAAAAAGCAGCATGGACATCTTTTAAACTAGTTGTTACCGGTTTCCTAGGAAACAAAAAGATCCTAACTACAAGACAATCGTCGCAGACATGCTCGACAACTTTAAGAAGCTGGGATGTAACATGAGCATTAAAGTTCATTTCCTCCATTCACATCTAGACTACTTCCCTGCAAACCTTGGTGATGTAAGTGAAGAGCAGGGTGAAAGATTCCACCAAGATATCAAGGAAATGGAAAGAAGGTATCAAGGAAGATGGAACGTCAACATGATAGCGGACTACTGCTGGATGCTAAAACGAGATGACCCTCAACGAGTACACAGCCGGAAAAGCAATAAAAGAAGCTTCGACGGAAAGCAAAAGCGTTACTATAAGGACTTATGAGCTTAAAGAGAAATGTAAGTGTACTAGATATGTAGTTTATAACATGTATTATACATGAAATAAAATCCTTTAACTTAAGAAAAAATTTGAAAAATTGCTAAAATTTTGTTATTATACCAAAAAGTAATTCCTTTTTTGTGAGAAAACCTTACGTGATAGAAAAAAAATGGATTGCATTTTTGCAATCAGCGCTGAAAAATACATAAAAATCAGTTATCAAATTCCAAACAATTTTAAAAAATATTTTTTTTGTAAACCTGTGTAATTGTAGAGCACAGAATAAAAATTGGCACTTATTAACATCATTTATTAAAATAGTAAACTCAACTGCGGTTGAAGCTACTGAAATTCAAGTTTACTACTTCGAGCCTGGGCACACATTTATGAGTGCCGATAGTTTTCATCACCAGGTGGAACTGTCACTAAAGGCACAGAAAAAAACTTATGATTTTGTTGATGCTGTAGGGGCTGCCAATAAAGGACATGTTGATGTATTTTAAATGAGTGTTGATAACTTTTTTGTGTGGAAAAATTGGAAGTCTGAAGCGAAAATGAAAGCCAAGCCCGACAGACCTTATCTTAAAGATATTGTTCACATGAAGTTTGAAAGAGGTAAACACACGTTACAGTATAAAAGCACATACGACAAATCAGAAGACTTCAAGGAGCTTGATTTTTTGCAACCGAGGATTTTGAAGAATGGGATACCAGAACCAGCCAAACTAGTCTCACCTAAGAAGTTCCCAAAGGAAAGGAAAGACCAGTTACTTCAAGTGCTACAAAATATTATTCCAGAAAATAGAAAAGTATTCTGGGAGAGACTACCTACATGTTAAAGACAATTTTTTGAGAATTTTATATTTTTTTGATTTTTTTAGAACTGTGTAGCTAACTATCTAATAAAATCTTGTTAAAAAAAAAGAAAAGTGTAGTTACTGCTTTTGTTAATTGTACATTGCTAAGGAAAAGAGCAGTAACTTGTAGATACTGCCTTTTTGCTTGGCATTTATTAAGTCAAAATATAAGTAAGTGAAATTTCTTATTAAAAACTGATTTTTTGTAGTGATTTTTTTCTTTTAGAGCAAAGCTAGTACCTCATATGACAAAACAACAAAAATACATAAGGAAAATAATCAATTTTTAAATATAATAATCCAATTTGAAACTTGACTTTCATTTATCTTAAAACAGATGTTTTGTAGATACTGCCCTTTTCCTTAGCAGGGCAGAATGAGAGACAGGTGCTCTCATTTTTGGTGAAATTAACAGTTAAAATTGACTTTTATCATAATCAAGTTCTAGATGTTATTGAAGGATTTCAAGATTTTGGAAGTTTGGGGCGAAATTCTAAAGTCGGAGATCATTGTGTGCTTATTTGTTAAGAGGCCTGGTTTATAATTGGAAATTACCATTTGCATATTATGTTGTAGGTTCCCCAATAAAGTCGAATGAACTTATTAATATTAATGACTTTATTACTGAAAGAAGTTCGTCTAAAACTCTTTTCTATAGGTTTGACCCTAGAACAATAGTATGCGACCAAGGCTCTAACAATCGCATCATGGTTAAAAATTTTGGAGCATCTACTATTATTGTTCTGAATAACAAAAAGATTTATGTCATATATGACCCTCCACATCTTTTTAAAAATTTAAGAAACAACTTCCAGAACAAAAAGTCACGTTTTAAGATACATGGGAAAAGTATTTCTTAGACAGATTTTACGGACACCTACAACATCGACAATAAGAGTACTTCATCTAGAATTCTAGAAGTTTGTTGAAGATTACGAACAAACACATCAATTCAACGTCGTTCGAAAAAATGAGGGTTAAATATGCAGCTCAAGTTTTTAGCAACTCGGTGTATGCTGCAATAATTACCTGTTATGCCACAGGTCAATTAAAATCAGATACCGCTATTGAAACGGCAACTTTTATTAAAAATATTAATAATATATTCGATTGCCTAAATAGCAAAATTGTTAAAGATGCCAACCCATACAATGTGGCCTATCCATTTATAATAAAATACCTGAAAACACACTCAAATCGGCACTAGAAATATTTAATAATTTAAAAATTTATGGAGAAAACACAAAGAAAGAACAAAAAGAAAGAACAAATATATATTGTATTGGAGGCTTTATGTGGACCTTAAGAGCAGTACTATTGCTATGGAATGATCTGAAAGGAGGAGTTAAGTATTTTCTGACATCTAGGATAAACCAGGATCTTACTAAAAATATATTTTCTGTAATAAGAAACCTAGGAGGATATAATCCTCAACCGACAGTAAGAGTTTCGAGTGGCTTTCCAACATAATATGCACATTAAATTGCAGTCAACATCTGAAGCATCCAATTGTGAAATAGATGAAACTGAAACTTTAGCTTTAGAAAGTACCAATGATCCGCATGAACACCTTACACTAAAAGATGTAGAAGCTTTGGAAGAACATCAGGTTATACCTACTGATCGATCACCTTCCAAGGCATCAACTAATACCTTGTTACAAAGTACATCTCAAATTTTGAAAACCGAGGCCACTTTAGAAATTTGCTCCAATATTTATGTAGCTGGTTTTTTATGTTTTAACCTTTTTCGGCAGCATGTCAACCCAGTTAGCTTTCACCTTTCTCTTTGTGAAGAAACAGAAATCAACTCAACCACCCACATGCTTGTGGTATAGTCATATGGTGCCTTGAGTTTTAAATTTCACCCATCGCCAGGGTTTAATAAATAATATGCCAATGTAAGACCTTTGGTCGACATTTTAAGGGTTTTAACCCATGTATTTTTGGTGGCTTAGCATGTAGAGCTTGATTAGAACCAGTGATGTGGGAGAGAGGGGATGTGACCTACGGCGACGCAAATGGGATCGCTTCCGCCATGTTGGATGGAGCTCATGTAGCTTTTACAGTAGTGTAGTGTTGATGCCAATAAAAGTTCAATTTTTTAAAGTTTTTGAGTGAGTGAGTTTAGGGTTATTTATTGATAATAATAGATCACGGCTTCGTGTGCTTTTCCTCTGTGTACAAATAACAAACGAAAGAACCAGAAAAAATCCACGGGGATAACATTTCATAGGTTAGTATCGTTAGTATGCACCTGTAAACAGTGTACAGAGCCGTATTACTTCAATTTTAGTAATGCTGCCTGTAAAAATAATAGGTAATTTTTTAACTGGGTTTATATTATGGTTGTAGTTTTCCCAAAAATGTTGAAAAGAGAAAATCGTGGGTACAGTTTGTACACAGAGAGAATTGGGAACCATCCACCAGCAGCAAATTGTGCACCAAACATTTTGATGAGAGGGATGTAGATCGGACTTCATTAGTTTGTATTTGTTTGCGAGAAAACGCAGTCCCTACAATTGGTGAATCTCAGATAACAATAATTATACATATTTTTAAATTAAATAGGTTATTAGGTTGGCTAGAGACCTTGATGTTAATCTCCACATGGTATGTTTTCTATTTTTTTCAATATTTTTTTCAATATAACTTTTGATTTGTAGTAACTTTTCAATACCCAAGTAATATTTTCATACGTTGTCATGTTATAGGTACTTTTTTCTCAGTACATACAATCTTTTTACGTTCTTTTTATGCGTACTACTGTGTACTCTAAAGTGCATTTGAATATTGTATTATCACTTAGTTTCATTTACTTTTTACTTATTCTTACATTTCCTAGTTGTTTTCATGTATTTATTACCTATTTTCTATAGCTACCAAAACTTTTGTCGTTTTATCGAACTTTTCATTCGGATGGTATATAATACTTTACTTTTAAGGTAAAGATTAGGACAATTTTCATGTTCTTTTCTTTAATTGAGTTCTTTTATTCTTATTGCTCTTCTTTTCATATTCAGGATATTAATTTAAACCATACTTCTTCTAGTGGTGTTGTATCTCAATAATTTTTGTTCGTAAAGCATTATATTTTGCAATTTTCATCTTTTTGCATTATTACACTGATCTAATTATGATAAACATTATATTTAACAACCTTTTTATTAAACAATTCCCTAAATATTTATATATTATTGTTTTATTATTTTATGTTTACTGAATTTGATTATGGCGCTTTGAAGTATGACTGTAATTTAGCTACGAGCATTTGCTATTTTCCATCTTTTGTAAATCATATTTATGCTTATATACATATACATACATTTTGTTCTCTGGTATAGATCCTTGGTAAGCATTTGATGGAAGTAACATTTGTTTTATGTATCACTATCTCTCTTTCTTTATTAACTTATTGGTTAAGGTTTTTAGGACTAGATTTATGCAGTTTCTAAACCCTTTGGCGTAGAACTTTGTCTTATTCGGGTGATCGGTATAGTTAGTACTTATTTTTTAATGGTTTATCTATAATTGAATTTGCATTTCTTTGTATTATATTTTACTTGTATTATTTTTATCTACGTATATGCTTTTACTCACCGTATTATATTGATTACAGTAGAACCCCGATTATCCGTGCTCGTCGGGACCGAAGGGTGGCACGGATAATTGAAAAGCACGGATAATCCGAAGATGTATTTCTTATGTATAATACATATGTACGTATACACATACATAGGTATGTACCTACCATAAAGAATATCAGAAAACAATAAATCTTTCATTATGCGTCTCTCTTTCGTCATATAGTTTCCACCAAGTGATTTACGATGACGCTATTTTGATAAAACCTCAAAAACGCAACTTGAGTACTAGAAAATCCGCAACCAGATAATCAGGGTTCTACTGTATTATTACCTTATTTTAGGTATTCGTTATCCAGAGTACTGGTGTTTTGTTTGAGATTCATTCGTTAGCAGCTCCGCTAGTTTATCTATTAATTTATTTGGGATGTGATATCCATTATACTTTAACTTTGGTTATACACCTTTTATCTTATATAGAGACATGAATAATTGCATTTTTATGTTAAATACCTACATTATTTAACTTTGATTACTAGTCAGTTAACTTATTTATCTTTGAATATTACTTACACTTGGATTATTAAGTAAATTTGATTATTACTTCATGATTAACTTTAACTTTGATTATTATTTAGACTTTATGCTATAAGTCTTTATAATTTTGAATTAAGTACTTACTTTTTTAAAGCACATTCATTTTTTTTTTCAAAAGATAGATACTCTCTTCAGTCATTTATTAATAATAAATGAATAATTTGTATAATATGTATTGTGTGATAAGTAATGTTTTTTATTCTCCCCAGAGTAACACCTGGAAATTATTTTGATACTTTGAAATTTTTTATGATTATCATAGTGGAGTCACTGAGAGTTTTCACCTCCGATTTCGTTGAACATTCATCGATTTTCATGAAAAGTGGTGAGTCGTTAGAAGATACTTCAAGGAACAAACTTGACAGGATGCCAACTTGCGCTTTTACCGTGGGGGTGGATGCCACACCTTCCCGGGGGTGAATTTTTTTTTTATTAAAAATAATACCAGAAATCGATAGAGGGGCAACTTCTAAGCAAAATTTGTTATATAAAGTTATTAACATAAATCAATATTTTTTGAGTTATTAAATATCAAAGATTTTATTATTTCTTAAAAAATGCATGTTTTAAAGCTGGTTTTCACGTATTACTCAAAAACTATAAGCTTTTGTAAAAAAGCTATTACATATTACCAAAATTAAAGATAATAAAAAATTTAATACACTCCCCACTTAAAGAACTAAACTAATGTTATTTCAAAGTGAGTTACGGGTAATTGAATGTTAATTTTTTCGAAGAGTACTCAAATCTAAGTATTCAAGCTTACATAACGGGAAACACGCATTTTTCTCACGAAAAATTAAAATCTTTGATCTTTAATAACTCAAAACGTTTTGATTTATTTTAATAACTTTATATAACAAATTTTGCTTACAATTTGTCCCTCCATCGAATTGTGGGGTTATTTTTAATAAAATAATTTTCACCCCGGAGGAGGGGTGGCATCCACCCCCAGGGTAAAAGCGCAAGTTGGCACCATGTCACCTCTGTTCCTTGAGGTATCCTCTAACCACTCACCAATTTTCATGCAAATCGATGGAGGTTCAACGAAATCGGAGGTAATAGCTCATATCCACCTTCAGTGACTGCAGTATTAATTTAAACTAATTATATTCATTGACTTAACTACTGAATGATTACTTCTGCATAATATGCAATAGTATATTATAGTATATAATAATATATTACATTATTTCCTGGTTAGAACTTTCTGTTCTTGTTGTGTTTATTTCTTGTTAAAATTAATTTATAAAACCCAAAGGAGCTTCAAAAATAAAACATTTTTATTCATCAGATCACTTTATTCTCTTGGGGTAAGTGTTTAGTGTACTAATTGTACACTGTACAAATTTTCCTAAGCCTGTATTCATTTTTTATAACCATTTTTTTATACCTAACCTCGCATCTTCTAAAAGCATGTGTTCTGATATTTTAATTTTAAATATTTCTTCTTGACTTACATATATGCACGTGGTTAATCAGATAATTGTAACTATGTAGTAAGAATTAATAATAATTCCATTTAATGTATTTTTGTCATCTGCTACTCTTTCTGATTATTTCTTAAAGAATGACATACTTGGCACACTTTGCTTTCTCTACTTCTTGATGTCTGATCTTCTAGTTTTTGGAAAAAAAAATCAATATTTCTCCCTTCGAGAGCCTCCAGCCTCATACATCACTGGTGATGCCACTTCAAGGCAAATAAGAACAGGATGCATCCAACAGACAGCAGCACCCAACATCTCTAGTTGCAGCGACCTGAGGCCACAACATCTGCCCAGGTCTACAAGTCTACAGCAGTACCATTCGACATCACGGAGTTACCATCGAACCAATACCAAAAGCTATAAGTATATTCTAAAAATTGTTAGTTTTTGGCAAGCATTTGAATATATACAGGGTGTCCCAAAAGTAGTGGAACGGTCGAATATTTCGCGAACTAAACATCGGATCGAAAAACTGAAAAATACGTGTTCAATCATTTTCAAAAATCTATCCAATGACATCAAACACCAACCCCCACTACACCCCCTGGAGGTGGAGTGGGGGGTAACTTTAAAATCTCAAATGGAAACCCCCAGTTTTTCTTGCAGATTTTAATTTGTTACATAAAAGTAAGCAACTTTTATTCAAGACATTTTTTCGAACTGTGGATAGATGGCGCTATAATTGGGAAAAACGATTTATCCTGATACCATAGGTAAATTATAGAAACGGTTTAATATCTCACGAAATACACTTACAAATGAGAACCTAAAAAACTGATTTTTAATCTTTTTCGAAAAACTATCGAATAACACCAAACATAACCCTCCAACCCACCCCCTGAATGTGGGGTGGGGGGTAACTTTAAAATCTTAAATAGCAACCCCCACTTTTTATTACAGATTCGGATCCGTCATGAAAAATTAAGTAACATTTATTCGAAACATTTTTTAGAATTGTTAATAGATGACGCCTTAATTGGAAAAATTCGGTTTATTAGCGCCATCTATCAGAAATTTTAAAAAATGTTTCGAATAAATGTTGCTTAATTTTTTATGACGAATCCGAATCTGCAATAAAAAGTGGGGGTTGCTATTTAAGATTTTAACGTTACCCCCACCCCACATCCAGGGGGTGGGTTGGAGGGTCATATTTGGTATTATTCGATAGGTAAGATTAAAAATCTGTTTTTTGGTTTCTTATTTGGAAGTGTATTTCGTGAGATATTAGACCGTTTCTATAATTTACCTATGGTATTAGGATAAATCGTTTTTCCCAATTATAGCGCCATCTATTCACAGTTCGAAAAAACGTCTTGAATAAAAGTTGCCTACTTTTACGTAACGAATCCAAATTTGCCAGAAAAACTGGGGGTTTCCATTTAAGATTTTAAAGTTACCCCCCACCCCACCTCCAGGAGGTGTAGTGGGGATTGGTGTTTGATGTCATTGGATAGATTTTTGAAAATGATTCAACACGTATTTTTCAGTTTTTCGATCCGATGTTTAGTTCGCGAAATATTCGACCGTTCCACTACTTTTGGGACACTATACCGGGTGGTGAATTGGAAAACGGGCCATAGGAAACTCAATGTAAAATTCTAAATTGTTGAATTCCTGCTTCCTTAATTATTTCACATCAAAAGACATGAGAAACCATTTGTAGAGGATTAAAATCTGTATTAAAAACAAAAGTTAAAATTGTTCTACGATTTAAACAGAGTCCAAAATTTCGAAAAATAGAATACATTTGCCATACCTAAGTAAGTGCGTAAAAGTAAGGCCACACGTTACTATTTCTGAGAGTACGCAAACTATTGACTGAATAAAACATCTTTATTATTACTACTTTTTCCTCAACTGAGGATATCCTTTAGAATTTATTGTTTTTTAAACAATAAAAACGATAAAATAAAAATGCTGACAGTTCAAAATATTATTAATATAATAATTTCATTGTTACCGAAGGCAACCCTATACACATTCTTGCACTGTGTGTGGCCTACATTTGGCAAATACTTTGATACAATTTATTATATTTTACAAAATTTTGGAATGTGTTTAATTCGTAGAACAATTTTAAAAATTGTTTTCAATAAAGATTTCAATCCTCTACAAATAGTTTCTCATGTCTTTTGATGTAGAATAATTAGGGAAGCAGGAATTCAACAGTTTAGAATTTTACATTGAGTTTCCTATGGCCCGTTTTCCATTTCACCACCCTGTATATTATGTTATTGAATTTAATAAGTCATATTTTAATTATATCTTTATTGAATGATAAACATGATTAGTTAAAATATTGTTTTGTTTGCTTTCATTCTAGATTTTCAGTGTTCATATTTTTGTTTAAGACAAGGTGGACTCACAACGTGGCAGATTGAGCTGGTCTAGGGTAAATGATAACTATCATGGTTGGTTGAAATGTTATTCTTCTATATTATTTCAATTATCTGGAGTATTTTATCGTTTCAATACTAGAAGTATATATAAAACGTAGCTCTACTTCAGTGAGTTTTTATGTTTATTTAGTACTTATTCAGTACGCTTTTTTATTTTTTGTAAATATATGTTATAGTCGGTTCGCTAAACTCGGACACAACTTACTAGTGATTTTAGTAAATAATTTTATTTATTTTAGCAAAAAAGTAATTATTAAATAGTTAATAATTACTAAATAGTTAGTAATTTTGCCAAAAACAAAAAAATTACCCACTAAAATCACTAGCCAGTTGTGTCTGAGTTTAGCGAACCGACTATACAGGGTGCGCCAAACCTCTGGTCTTCTTTGATTACGGCTAAACTATGAGATATACAAAAAAATGTTTATAACAAAACTAATGTGTATCAAAGAGGTCTATAATTTAAAATTATTTTCAATTATACAGGGTGAGTCAGAATGACGGTATGAACCAAAGTTGTATTTTTTTAAATGGAACACCCTGTATATTAAATCATTTTTAAATATATTATTTAAAAATATGAAAAATTTGTATAAGGTCTTATAGACCTAAAGTTAATAATTTTCGAAATATTTACATTTTTATTGAGAAAAATGGTAATATTTATAGGGTGGTGGATTATGTTTCCAAGGTAATAAAAACTTAGGTGATAGGTCAAGTTTTTGAAATATAGTGTTATTTTTAAATAATTTAATATTTTTTACTTTTAGCCATAAAATATACAGTGTGATTACTATTTGCAAATACAAAATTTTCTCATTTTTTTTAAATGGGACACCCTGTATATTAGTTTTGCGTTTTGTAGTAAATATTACAACCTTTCTTTTGGTATAAGGTTGTATGTACCTAGCCTGTTTCGTTTTGTAGATATTTTAAAAAAACTATAGATTTTACGATTTTGCGGATTTTTTATTTAAAAATTTTTTTGCAAAAAAAATAATTGTAATCTGGTTTTAGAAACATACACTAAAATATAAAATATGAAAATAAAAACGTAATTAAAGATAAAAAATAAATCGTATGCTAGTATAATTCAATTGAATTTAATAACTTTAAATTATTTTACAAAAAATATTTTACCATATTAATGAATACATAAATTAGTTACTAAATTAAATAAACAACCAAATTTTAAATCAATCGTAGTAATTCTTCTACCGCAGCAACTTTCCTGTACCAAATTAATTGTTAGTTATATTGTATTTACAAGTAAGATCAGTTAATAACTTTTTAATTTACCTACATCTTGAGAACGTATAAAGTATGCTTTGAAACAAATGAACGTTATGGAAGTATATTAAGAAGTAAATAGTATCTATGTACCTACTCGTGTCAAAAAAGCTGGTAATAATTTCTAATGGTTTCGCCCAAAACAAATGTCATATCCAAAAATTTTTTGGTTAAAAAATTAAAATTTAAAATATAAAAAATTGTTACAAAAATTTCAACTTCAAAAGTATTACCAGTTTTTGTGACACCAGTAAAAATACTATTTATATTAAGAAATAATTTGGCTGATACATTTAACATTCATTTGTTTCAAAGCATACTTTATAATAATTTTTATATTCTCAAGATGTATGTAAGTAAATTTAAAAGGTAAATTAAAAGTTTAACTAAATACAATTTAACTAACAATTAATTTGGTACAGGAAAGTTGCTGTAGTAGAAAAATTACTACGGTTGAGTTAAAATTTGGTTGTTTATTTAATTTAGTAACTAATTTATGCATTCATTAATATGGTAAAACATTTTTTGTAAAATAATTTAAAGTTATTAAATTCAATTGAATTGTACTAGCATACGATTTATTTTAATCTTTAATTGCGTTTTTTATTTCATATTTTATATTTTAGAGTATGTTTCTAAAACCAGATTATAATTATTTTTTTGCAAAAAAATTTTTAAATAAAAAATCCGCAAAAACGTAAAACCTATAGTTTTTTTAAAATATCTACAAAACGAAACATGCTAGGTACATACAACCTTATACCAAAAGAAAGGTTGTAATATTTACTACAAAACGCAAAATTAATATACAGGGTGTCCCATTAAAAAAAAATGAGAAAATTTTGTATTGGCTAATAGTGATCACACTGTATATTTTATGGCTAAAAGTAAAAAATATTAAATTATTTAAAAATAACACTATATTTCAAAAACTTTGACCTATCATCTAAATTTTTATTTCCTTGGAAACATAATCCACCACCCTATAAATATTACCATTTTTCTCAATAAAAATGTAAATATTTAGAAAATTATTAACTTTAGGCCTATAAGACCTTATACAAATTTTTCATATTTTTAAATAATATATTTAAAAATGATTTAATATACAGGGTGTTCCATTTAAAAAAATACAACTTT
Source organism: Diabrotica virgifera virgifera (assembly GCF_917563875.1). NCBI lineage: Eukaryota > Metazoa > Arthropoda > Insecta > Coleoptera > Chrysomelidae > Diabrotica > Diabrotica virgifera. Next base: position 118,826,101 of record NC_065451.1, on the reverse strand, counting down.
GGTTCATACCGTCATTCTGACTCACCCTGTATAATTGAAAATAATTTTAAATTATAGACCTCTTTGATACACATTAGTTTTGTTATAACCATTTTTTTGTATATCTCATAGTTTAGCCGTAATTAAAGAAGACCAGAGGTTTGGCGCACCCTGTACATATACCATTATTATGTATTTGATATTGCGATATGTACCATTTGTTTTTTTTTTGTTTCTTATAGGTGCTACAAATCAAAGACAATACGAAAGTGCGAGTATTGTCAAATATTATCATTAACCAACAGTCACACAATGTAACTTCTGATTTATCAAAAGATATTCCTGGTACACCATGTGAGTTAACTCCTAGAAAGCGGAAAATGTCTAAAGAATTAGGTCGTTTGCAGAAAATTAGTAGTGAACGAAATCGAAGATTAAGGAATGTTCGTCGAAGACTACAAAGAAGTGAGAAACAAGTAGCTAGCATGAAGAACGTAATTGAGAAACTCAAGAAAACAAGGTTGGTTCAAGAAGAAACATTGGATCTTCTTGAAAGACTAGGTGCACCTAAAGAATTTCTTCTCAGGCAGTTAAAAAAAGTGGGAAATAAAGCAATACCTGAGCGGTATTCAGAACAATTGCGAACATTTGCTCTGACACTACATTATTACTCGCCTGCGGCATATAAATATGTTAGACGAACATTTGATACATGTTTACCTCATCCTAGGACTCTAAGTAGATGGTATACAGCCATTAATGGTAAACCCGGTTTTACAAAGGAATCCTTTGAAGCATTGAGATTGAAAGTCAATTCCTCTAATGACAAAGTCATATGTGGTTTGATATTTGATGAAATGTCTATCCGCCAACAGGAAGAATGGGTTCCAGGAAAAAAATGTTATGGGTATGTTAACATAGGTACAGGTGTACAGGAACTAGTGTTAGCCAAAAACGTGCTTGTGTTTATGGTTAACTGTATTAATGGTGCCTGGAAAATGCATTTAGGATATTTTTTAATAGCTGGCTGCACTGGAGAACAGAAAAAGGGTTTGGTTCTGGAGTGTCTGCTAAAGTGCCATGAAGTAGGTGTAGATGTTGTAAGTGTTACTTTTGACGGGGCTCCAGTTAATCTTACAATGGCTAAACTATTAGGATGTAATTTGAATCGTTCATCCCTACAAACTTTTTTTAAACATCCTTATACAGACAAATATGTAGTTATAGTTTTAGATCCTAGTCATATGATTAAGTTAGTTCGTAACACTTTAGGTAATAAATCTAGTTTTGTAGATGGCAAGAATATATTTATTGATTGGAGGTATTTTAAGGAGTTGCATTATCTCCAACAGAGTGAATCTTTTCATTTAGCCAATAAATTAAAGGCCCAACATGTTTATTTTCGTAGACAAAAAATGAAAGTGTCACTAGCTACTCAGGTATTCAGTGAAAGTGCTGCAGTTGCTTTAGACTTTTGCAATAAAGAATTAGGTTTGTCACAATTTTCTGGAGTTGAAGCAACTGTTAGATTTGTAACAATCATGAACAAATTGTTTGATATACTTAATTCCAGAAGTTTGTTGCAGCATGGCTTTAAAAAGCCTTTAAGTTTAAATAATTACAGTAACACCGTAAAGTTTTTAAATGAAGCAGATAAATATATTAGTGAATTAAAAGCAGCTGCAGGTCATGACTTACTAATTTTGGACACAGATTGTTTCACTGGATTTCTTGGATTAAAAGTATGCATATCCAGTTTAAAAATTCTTTTTAATCAGCTAGTTGTTCTTTCTACTTTAAAGTATTTACCATTTTATAAGGTATCACAAGACCATATAGAATTATTCTTTAGTTCAGTTCGAGCACAAGGCGGTTACAATAATAACCCAAGTGCTAGACATTTTCAATCAGCTTATAAAAAAATTTTGGTGCATGTTGAACTGAAAAATAAATTTAGTGGTAACTGCTTTCCTTTAGAAGATTTAACTATTTTGAAATGCAATCCCACTGATCACATTAATATTACTTCCAGAGAGTATAGGTTGAATGATAGTTGTACTACTGATGTGCCAGTAAATATAAGTGATCATGATTACAGCTACATTAATCCTTTTTCTGCATATTCCAAAAGCATAATTACATACATAGATGGTTATGTTGTGTTTTACTTACAAAAGAAAGTAGTCTGTAATGAATGTTTAAGCGCCTTAGTAAGTGTCACTCGCAACAACTTTTTATTTTCATTTATTGATAAAAAAATAAAAAAGGATTGCAATATCCATCTGAGAGTGTGATTGATATATGCTTTATGGCTGAGAAAATTTTAAAAGAAGTCCCTTCTCCAACTCGTATGACTACCAATGAGTGAGTTACAAACGTTTTGCGGAGGTACATAAACAACATATTTTTAAATTTACTTAGTCATAGCATGGATCAACAATTCTCGGATAATCACAGAATACTCCTAATAAAGGCTGTAGCTAGTCGCTATATTGATATTAGCATGTTCTATATGTGCAGGACTAGGACTGACAAATCTCTCACCACGAGATCTGTTATTAATAAACTTGTGTTATTTAGTGGACACTAAATAATTTGTTGTGAATGCTATACGAATTTTATTTGGAAATAGGCTACAATTTAAGTTGTTTGTTGTTTGTTTGGGTTTATCTGACTGTCGACACTAAATCCATTCGCCAATTTTACAATTTTTTACTTTTAGTCATTTTTTGTATCTTATAGGTACTAAAACTAATACTAATATTAATATCTAATAAACAATTCTACTACTTAATAAGAAATTCTTTTTGTATTTTTTTAATAATTTTTATATAACATATTTTCTTTTGTATTTTTTTTAAATGATGTTCTCAGAGTCCCACAACAAAAACAGCAACATTTTTCTTTAGCCCTCTACTTAATTCGAAAGTTTTTTACAAACACAATTTAAGTTTGAAATTAAGTTTACATATTTGACAACTGATTGTCAAGTCAGCAGTTCTAACCTGTTGAAGGATATTCCTTAACCATCTTTATTTTTCTTGTTAATAAATGAAAAAAGTATAGATCTTTTGTTGTACTAATTAAAGCATTACAACATTCGGCACAGACTATTTTTGTTTTTAATGAGTGAACAACATGACCTGCTCTGTATATGTAACCATAATGCTTACTTCATTAAAAGCTGGATATTGCGATAAGATTATAAAATCTCTTGAAGATATATTTACACGATGGGATTACATTTTAAAATGGTATGCAGTTGCCTCTAGAGCAGGGATGGCCAACCCGCGGCACGCGTGCCACGATTGAGTCCTATCAGTGGCACGCGTAGCGTTTTAAATTAAAAAACTTTCAAAAAAATTAAAACTTGAAAAACAAAAAATAATAAGAAGAAACTTGGTAGGTTTACGGAAGTTACGATAGATGCGGCATCATTGCATCCTCTGGCGAGCGATATTGCTGCGATTGGTGCACGTGATCCTAGCTGTCGTAATGTGCAATAGGACTGCGTTACCCTTGCTTAGTTTATTTTAAACTGCCCCGTTGTATGTGCACATTTTGTCATCGCGCATTGTTTTTTTAAAATTTTAAAAGTATTTGTTCGATATGTCCACGAGTAAGCCTTCGACTTCAAAACGAAAATACGAAGATGATATTGCAATTCGCGATTTTCAACCTGCTTGGGAAGAACAATTTTTATTTACTAATCGTAATACTTCAAAGCCTGTTTGTTTGATATGTGGATTGTCTGTAGCAGTTCCGAAAAAATTTAACCTGGAACGACATTATAAACAACTGCATAAGGACTTCAGCAACAAATATCCTATTGGTTCACATTTGCGAGCCGACTTTATTGAAAAAAAAAAGAAAACCCTAGCCAGCCAACAGTCACTGTTTCAGAAGAGAAGTGATGAAATGGAAACTATGGTTAAAACATCATATGAACTTTCTCTGCTGTTAGCCCGGAAGAAAAAAGCCTACTCTGATGGAGAGGAGATAATTAAAAATAGTCTGGCAATATTTGCTAAAAATGTGGGAGATGTAAAGATCAAAAATATGGTCGATAATATTGCATTATCCCGAAATACAGTCATGCGCCGTATAGATGATATGGGCCAGGATGTTGTTTCCCAAATTATAAGTGGATTACAATCCTGCAAATTGTTTTCTTTAGCGTTGGATGAAAGTTGTGACAACACAGAAAATGCGCAGTTGAGCATTTTTGTCCGTTATACCAATGATAATTTTGAAAATGCCGAAGAGCTTCTGGATTTGCGCCAACTAGTCACAACAACAGGAGAGGACATTTTTCAACAGCTTAAAAACGTAATCGAAGTCAACAAAGTTGAATGGTCAAAATTAGATAGTGTTTGTACAGATGGAGCTCCTTGCATGGTTGGTAGACTAAAGGGGTTTGTTACATTACTGGAAAACTATTTGGGAAGAAAAGTTTTTAAGTACCATTGTATTATTCACCAGGAAGCTCTTTGTGCCAAGGACCTAAACATGTCATCTGTTGTTGACCCTGTAACACGCTGCATTAACAAAATACGAGCTCGGGCAGTGAATCGACGACAATTTCGAGAACTGTTCGCGGAAGAAACGGAGCAAGATGGAGAGTTAGAATGTAGAATGGCGGCAAAATCAATTATACCTGTTGTATTAGTTCGGCCCTACTTCATGAACAACATAAATTTTAAATTAAAAAATAAAACTTTTTCTCCTGTAAAATTTACCTATTGTTACTTATCCCCTTCTTGCATCAAAGTCTTCAATTTCTGAGTGTAGAATTTCGCGAAGAAAAGAAAACTGGCAAAGCCTATGAAGTAAATGAGTTGATACACGATAATTTTTATGACATAAAAGAGCTGGCAAATTCCATAGGCAAAAATTTTTCCAGGAACATAGAAAAAGAAACAGTAAAGATGGGAGACATAAAAATTTTGAAAGTGGAAAAGAATGACTCGGACAGTAATTATTGTTACTTATATAAGACATCATACGAAGACACGGAATTTAAAATAGTTAAAATAGACAACATTGGGAAAACAAGAAAGACTGCAAATAATAATGTTGTTTTGAAACAAGCATACAGAGAAAAGATACCAGTATGTGAAAAGAAAAAAAAGGGATTGCTTGATTTAATTACAAAGAACATAGTTCCAAGGTTTTATAAACAATTTTTTGAAAATCTTTAAAAATTTCATTTTTGTAGGTACTTAAGGAAATCTGATAATGAGCTCCCCATTAATTATTTAATACCTACCTAATAAAAAATTGCCATTCTACTTTAAATTTTTTAGACTAATTTTGTTTTTGACGTTGATTTATAACTATAGTGATTACCTAAGTTAAGTAAATTTTTTTAGAAGAATGTATCAAAATTTAAGTTTTTAGAATTTTTTTTACCTTACAGAAAAGTTTGTTGATTTTCTAGGCGCCTGATATAATTATTGTGTTGACAGGTTGTTATTAATGAAAAAAATAATTGTGTATCTTTAGGTTACGTTTTTGTCTCTTGTTTATTATTAATGCAATATTTATCCAAACATTAGACTATTATTTCTTTGAATTATTGATTAACATAGTGTGTTAATGGAACTCAACACAAAATCATTAGATAAATTCACTGTACTAATCTTAACATAAAACCAGAAAATGTATAATAATAACAAAATATTTTTCATCAATATTGTCTCTACTGCAATTGTGTCACTATTTTAGAAAATTCTTGATATCACCTTAAAGTATTATTACCACTTGTGTCATTTTTCAAGACAACCTGAAAATAGCTCGAGTAACGCATTAGGCTTTGTGATGTTATTCAAAATAATTTTGTTGTACTTAATTTGTCATAAGTCGAAGTGCTGTATGTTTTTCATTATTTTGAAGTTCTTGTCATGGCCAAGTAACAAAAAGTTTATATCACAAGGAAATAATGATTAACACCCTACTAATGTTTATATTTAATGTGAAAGGATCTCAATTTAATAAAAAGTTATGAGTATAAATAATTTTGTTTAATTTTTGACGGCCTCTCCTGAAAAATTACGTTTTTTTAAATGTGTGATTATTCATGAAAAGCAGCGATATACTACACATACAGTAGGAAAAATGAAAGAATACCCATGAACGAACATAATATTTTCGTTAAACACGCTATATTTTCCTGTCACCGTGTCACGCAAAAAATTGGCCAGCGCAAGTACATGTAATAATTATTGTTACATGTACTTGCACTGGACATTCTTTGTGATACGGTGACAGGAAAATACAGCGTGTTTTATATGTTCGTTCATGGGTATTCTTTCATTTTTCCGACTGTATAAAGGTTCAAATTTAGATATGAGGCCATCTCAGATTTTACCTTTTACAAAAATGGCGGGGATTCAAAATGGCGACTATACATATGTGACTAATAGCACGATAACTTTTGAACGAGACTTCAGATTTCAACCAAATTTGGTATATAGGTTCTTTTTTTGATTTACAAGATGAATGTGGTGAACCAGAAGAATCGGTTTACCAGAAGTTGTGTTTTTACTGGTTGTTTATATAAAAAATATGTTTTTTTAAATTTTTTCCCTCTGTATATATTAATTTTTCAAAAAGGTAATACCGCAATTGAATAGAGCATAAAATTATTTTGTAGAAAATATTTTGAAAATTTTAGTTATGTTAATTACCATTTAATAAATGCATAATGTATCTTCACATGTACCTATGTGTGACAGATTCGTACAAATATTATAAGAATTATTGTGAATTTAATCGTAGAAGCATATAATTTGGACCACATATACTACACACATCAAGGTTCAAATTTAGATAAAAGCCCATCTCAGATTTTACTTTTTTCAAAAATGGCGGGCATTCAAAATGGCGACTATACATATGTGACTAATAGCACGATAACTTTTGAACGAAAAGTCCGATTTCAACCAAATTTGGTATATAGGTTCTTCTTTCGATGTGCAAGACCAAAGTCTTGAACCGGAAGAATCGATTTACCAGAAGTTGTGTTTTTCCTGATTTTTATGTAAAAACCTGTTGTTTTTCTACTAATTCTTTCATCCTGTATATATTAATTTTTTAAAAAGTTAATACCGGCGTTGAAAAGAGCGTAAAAATATTTTTAGGCAATATTTTGAACTCTTTAGTTACGTTAATTACCAATTAATAAATGCATAATGTATCTTCACATGTACCTATAAACCTATGTGCGGCAGATTCGTGCAAATAATATAAGAATGATTGTGCATTTAATGGTTATATCATATAATTTGGACCACACATACTACACATACAAAGATTCAAATTTAGATATGAGGCCATCTCAAATTTTCTTTTAAAAAAATGGCGGGCATTCAAAATGAATCTGACGCACACAGGTACATCTGAAGATACGTTATGCTTTTATTAAACTGTAATTAACATAACTAGAAAGTTCAAAATCTCTCGTAAAAATTATGTTTACACTCTTTTCAATGGCGGTATTAACTTTTTGAAAAATTAATATATACAGGGTGAAAGAATTGAAAAAAACAACAGATTTTTACTTAAAAAAAACAGTAAAAACACTACTTCTGGTGAACCGATTCTTCCGGTTCAAAACCTCGATCTTATTCATCCAAAAAACAACCTTAATGACAAATTTGGCTGAAATCGGACTTTTCGTTCAAAAGCTATCAGTGCTATTACTCACATATGTATAGCCGCCATTTTGAATACTCGCCATTTTTGTAAGACGCAAAATCTGAGATGGCCTCATATCTGAATTTGAACTTTTGTATGTGTAGTATATGTGGTCCAAATTATATGCTTCTGCCGTTAAATTCACAATAATTCTTATAATATTTGCACGAATCTGCCACACAAAGGTACATATGAAGATACGTTATGCATTTATTAAATGGTAATTAAGATAACTAAAAAGTTCAAAATATTTTCTAAAACATATTCTTACGCTCTTTTCAATGGTGGTATTACCATTATGAAAAATTAATATACACAGGGTAAAAAAATTGAAAATTATTTACATAATATAAAATAGTTTTACATGAAAAACCAGGAAAAACAACTTCTGGTAAACCGATTCTTCCAGTTCACGACATAGACCTTGTAAATCACAAAAAGAACCTATGTACCAAATTTGGTTGAAATCGGACTTTTCATTCAAAAGATATCGTGCTAGTGGGCATCCATAAACTACGTCGTTGAGAAGAGGGAGGGGGGGGCTTGCTTATTACGACGGAATACGACAGGGGGGAGGGGGGGTATGAGTGACCATTCGACGTCGTTTAATATATTGGTAGCTATATTTAAATTTGTCGCTATTGTGTCTATAAAAATAATTTTTTACTAGCTTCTACCAGCATTAAAGTATCAGATATTCATATAAAAACGTATAGTTTTTGATATGAAATTGAAAATAGAACAAAACGTTTACGAATAAATATACCTTTGTTAAAATTAAAAACAATAATTCTATTATAGATACTTTTATCGCATACTTTTCATTTCGTTTTTATTATCAGTCACAGCGTTAAAATAATATTAGGTAGCACTTTTGTACAGGACAGCAAAACAATAAGACATTGTTCTTTGGGTTTAAACAATCGCTTCTATATACAGAACAACGGCTGGAAGCAAAAAATATTAAATTCAATTTAATATTTGTCAATGTTAGTTCATTTATGTGCTGCATATGTGTGTGAAACAACAGTTCTGAAGAACGAATAGAAATAAAATGGCATCGAAATCAAAACAAAATAAATATCAAGATTTATATGATGCAGTTAAGAAAGCATACCCCGATAAAAGTGGTGTTTTTTGTCAAAATAAGGCTAATGAGTTGTGGAGTGAATTGAAAAAAAAGTACACAGATATTAATGACGTACATAATAATACCGATTTGGAAATAAAAAAATTATTGGAATCAGCGACAAAAAGGAAGGCTGCGTTACAAACTTTTTTGTTACAGTAAGTACCTTTTAAATTTATGATTAATGTTAAGAATAACAAATCACAGTAAAAAAATATTTTAGAAATATTAGTTACTCTGGATAAATAAAAATAATTCGTTTTTTCGCCGAGTCTTTTATACACAATTATTATCTAACTAATTAGTATGATTCTTTAAAATGAAAATTTAACTACAAGTAGTCAAGTTTTAAATCTATTAAAATATTTATCAAATGTTCATCTGTTTATTTTTCACTTAACAAACGTTCAGAAAATATAATCTATAATTCTAAAATATCATTAATTTTGTTAAAATGGTAATAATATAACCTGGTATATTGTTTTCTCATTTAATATTTAATTGATAATTTATTGACTGATACGCCTTAATATTGTTTGTTATACCTATTATTAAAATTTGTAAACTTAATCTTAAATATAATATTAATATCAAAATTATACGGGGTGTAGCAAAGAGGTCGGTCATCAATTACATCACATATTCTGGTGCCAAAAATAGTTTGATACCTTTGTACAAATGTGCACATAAAAAAAGTTACAGCCCTATGAAGTTACAAAATGAAAATCGATTTTTTCCAATTAGTACGTTTTTTCACGGTTTTTGCTGTTAAATTTTTAAGAACTAGTTGAATTGACATGAAATTTGGCATAAACATAGCTAACATGTCTAAGAAAAAAGGTGATATTGTGCAGATGTGTGCTTTTGCCTTGGGGGTGAGTATCACCCCTCTTTGGGGGTGAAAAAATGTACGTTTAAAATAAGTCCGGAACTGGATAAACTGACTGAAGTCACTACTTTTCGAGTTATTTGCGAGTGCATATGTTCATTTTTCAACAAAACAAAACACGTTTTAGACGATTTTTCGCTAATAATTCAAAAAGTAAGTATTTTATTGAAAAAACCATTCGTAGCAAAAATAAAGCCTGTAAAAAATGAAAAAAATGTATGCAAGTATATGCAAGAGGTCTTCTAGTAGAAGAAGGGTTAGGTAATGAAAAACAGGTTCATATTCGCCCAATTACAAAAAGAATATGTTAACGTGAAATATCCAAAAAATGAAGCACTTTTTGGGGAAAACTCATTACAATTTTTTAAAGTGTTTAAAAAAGCTTTATTTTGGTTTTCGTAAAAAAAGTTTCTAGCATCAAATGGAAGAAAATTACGCTCAAAATAAAGTTAGTAACTTGTGTTTTGGCAAAAAAATTGGTAAAATCACCCCATAATTAGCAACTTTTAATGAAATTAATCGTTACCCGCTTCATAAGTTGCTTTACTTATGTTGTGTTTATATGATCTGTAAGTTTCATCGATTCAAATTTTTAAACAAAATTGGTTTTAGAGTAAAATTTTTAATTTTGGAAAAAATGTTCTTTTCAGAAAATAACTTAAAAACCATTAGAGTTACCAAAAATCTCAAAAAAGTAAAAAAAAGTCGACTTGGCTTTTCTGAATATTTTGTGTTTCTTTGTCTTTATGTAAGAAAAATTGGTTAAGATTTGGCGTTTCTAAATTTGCATACACTCGTGATTTAGTGACTCGTTCAAGCCCTTTCAAAAATAAGGACTTTGAACCGATGGAACCTACAGATCATATAAACAATACATACACGAGTAAAGCAACTTGTGAAGTGGTAAGGATGAAGTTCATTTGAGATGCTAATTAGGGTGATTTTCACAATTTTTTTGACAAAAAAAAAGGAACCAACTTTATTTTGAGCGTAACTGTTTACTTTTGATGCTAGAACTTTTTATTATAAAACAAAAATAAAGCTCTTTTTAAACACTTTAAAAAAGTTGTAATGAGTTTTCCCCAAAAAGTGCTTAATTTTTTGGTTATTTCACGTTAAAATATTCGATTTGGAATTTGACGAATATGGCCTATTTTTCATTAGCTATAACTCTGCTTCTACTAGGTCCAGAGACCTAATATATACACCATTTTTTTTTCACTTTTTTATGAGCTATATTTTTGATTGGAATTTTTTTTCGACAAAATACTTACTTTTTGAGTTATTTGCGAAAAAAAGTCTAAAAACGTGGTTATTTTTTTTGAAAAATGAATATTTTTCACTCCCAATTAATTCAAAAAGTATTGACTTGTTTAAAAAACTCTATAGAACAAAAGTTGCTTAGAATTATTAGTTTAACCATTTCCAGACTTATTTTGGACGAATATTGTTTTACCCCCGAAGAGGTGAAACTCACCCCTAGGGCAAAAGCACACATCGGCACAAAATCACTTTTTCTTTGACTTGTCTATGCCAAATTTTATGTCAATCCAAGCGGTTCTTTAAAATTTACAGGTTTTGCAATATTTTACCGTTAGCGAAAGTACTAATATATCGAAAAGTAGAGATTTTATATTTAAAATGGATATGTGGCTTTCTTATGGCAGGAACATCTTAAAAAAAAAACAACAGTGAAATTTGAGTATCTCATAAAAATTTTATTGGAATTTTGTTCCCTTAAACTCCCAAATGTTTGTGTACGTTCCAATTATTATTATTGTGGTACCATTAGTTAAACACAATGTTTTAAAACTTTTTTGCCCCTTAGTACTTTCTTGATAAGCCAGTTTTTATCGAGATGCAACTTCTTTTTTAATACGTTACAAAATTTCTGAGTACATAACAAACTGTAAATTATAGAAAAAATTTCATATTATTACCCGTTTTTTATAATGTTAACCATTTACAAGTATGTGCTGGATTTTACAAATATTCAAAATATCTCGATAAAAACTGGCTTATCCAAAAGGAACTAAGAAGCAAAAAATACATTGTGTTTAGCTAAGGGTACCACAATAATAATTTAATTGGAACGTACACAATATTTTGGGTGGTTTAAGAGAATAAAACCCCCATAAAATTTTTATGGGGTGTCCAAATTCCACTAATTTTTTCTCAAGATACTACTGCCATAAGGAAGCCACAAATCCATTTTCAATATAAAATCTGAAACAGTTTTCGATTATATATGTTGGAAAAAATCGATTTTCATTTTGTAACTTCAAAGGGCTGTAACTTTTTTATGTGCGGATTTGTACTAAGGTAAGTAAGGTTCAATCAAAGTATTTTTGGTCTAAGAGTATGTGATTTAATTTATGACCTACCTTTTATCTTATAATATAGTCTATCAATAAAATAATTTCATTTTTTCCTAGGCATCGAAAAAACCTAGAGGAAATGAAACTATTTCCGAAACAAAAGGTCTTTCAAAAATTTTGGATCCAAATAATTTTGAAGCGGTTGATTCGTCTTCCAAAGATGTTAATACCAGTGCATCAACTACTTCTATTAATATTGAAAATTCCTCAGAAAAATCGTATCCATGTCCTGCCCAAAGTAAACTAAAATCCGAAATTAATGAAAATGAACATCAACTCAATGCTTTGCTTTTAATGGAAAAATCTGGTTTAGCTACTGATGAGATAAAACAAAAAATTAAAAAAATTACTGATGATTTACAATTAAAAAAAAAAGACATTTAAGAAAATTAATAGCTGATCAAGAATTTCAACGTAATTTCCGGAAAGACAAAAAAAATAGAGAGGAAGAAGTATGCCGTGTAGCCCCTGAAGCAGTTAATATATTAAAAATTCAGAAAAAAGTTGGTCGACCATCAATAGAAAATGATGCAAAAAATAGTCATTTAAAAATAGACTTATTCGATACAATAATTGAGATAGTAAATAATAGTTGTGGAGCTGATGGCCGTCGGCGAACAGAAATGCTGAGATACTGCCAGACTTTAGATGATTTACATAAAAAATTGCTGGAATTTGGGTTCAGCATAAGTAGAAGTGCCACTTATACCAGACTTATACTTCATAGGCATAATACTAAAGAAGGAAAGAGACACGTCAATACGGTACCAGTAAAGCTAGTAAAGGCACAAACATCTGAACATAAAGTTCATATCGATACCCATTTTTGTGTTGCAACAATAAGAGATCTTGAATCTCTTACTTCATTTCTTGGACCAAATCAAGTATTTTTTTCTTTCGCAAGATAACAAAGCAGCGGTCCCCATAGGAATAACCGCTGCTCACAAACAAAGATCAGTACTAATGTCATTGGAATATAAAATTACTTTGCCAGATCATGATTGGGTAAAAGGTTCAAAGCAGAAACTTACGCCTTCAGTGTACGCTGGGATTGTAATTAAGGAAAATGGATTGGGTGATCCTAGTGCAGTGACTTACTCAGGGCCTACATTTATAGTAACTCGAAGCGCGAAACATGACACTGCCGACGCTGGTACACATGCATACGATTTTGAAAAACTTTTAGAGTCAGATTTGTTTACACCTTTCTGTAAAACCAAATGTGGATCTATAAAACCTGTTCTCATTATATCATCAGATGGAGGACCAGACGAAAATCCTCGTTATGAAAAGGTAATAAAATTTGCAATATCCCATTTTAAAAAGTTCAACCTTGATGCTCTATTTTTGGTAACAAATGCACCAGGAAGAAGCGCATTCAATCGTGTTGAACGGAGAATGGCACCATTGAGCCATGCTCTTGCTGGCATAATTTTAGATTATGATCATTATGGAAGCCATGTAGATAATCAAGGAAAGACAATAGACCATGAACTGGAAAAAAAGAACTTTAAACACGCTGGAGAGACTTTGAGTGAAAGTTGGTCTAATTTAGTAATTGCTAAGTACCCAGTAGAAGCCATCTATCTTGAAGACAAAAGTTGTAATGCTACTAATATAGAGATAGATCAAATATGGTTCGCGAATCATGTGCGATCATCGCAATATTTATTGCAAATTATTAAATGCAATTCCAAAGAATGCTGTGGGGATTTCCGGAGTAATATAAAAAAATGTACTTCCTGATTTTCTTCCTCCTCCAATAAAAATTAAGCAGACAGACCAAGGCATAACATTAACTGCAATAAATGATCCAAACGGAAAATTTTCACCTTTATTTGTACGAATTGCAACAAACTTAAAGCCGAAAACTACAGAATATATGCAGGTAAGCAATTTCATAAATGCAGTTTTTTTATCAAAAATTACATTACGTTATATTTTTCAGATCCCTTACGATTTTTACTGTCCTTCAGTTCAATCCCAATTGGAGGAACATATTTGTGTAAAATGTGGAATATATTTTCCTGCCAAAAAAACTGTAGACCTACATGGATCAAAAGTCCATGGAAAAAAACAGAATATTCGTTCAATATGCAGTCGAGTTCGCCCAATAAAAATTGCTAAATATAGAGAATCTGAAGCTTTGTGTTTTTTGAAAGATTCTGATGAATCTGAATATTTAGAATGGATCGACGTAGAAAATATTGATCCTGAAGTGACTTTCCCCGTAGAAATTAAAGAAGAAAAAAATAATATGATTAATAATATCAGTGAATGGTTGGGAAAAGAAAAAGACTTTTAAAATTATTTATTTATAAGTAGTAACGTATGTTATAAAGTATATGTGCTTAACTAAATACTGTATTTATATATTTTTAATTAAATTACATTATTTTTAAGTGAATTATTAATTTTAATTACTTAAGGGGGTAGGCGCAAAATCTTGGTCCAATGCTATTTAAATGTATTTATTTTTTTCGAATACTAAGAAAACTAATAAAGATTTTTGAAAAATTTAAACGCAGATTGAAAGACTACATTATTGCCGAGGGCCAAAAGTTCCTGAAAACATCTATAATGTTTATTTTAATAAGTTACAGGGGTTTAAAAGAAAATTTAGTCTGATTTTTCATTTCCAATATTTCATTCAAAAGAAACCTTTTGTTTATTCTAAGGGACTTTTAGCTCTCGGTAATAATGTAATATTTTATTCTACGTTTAAATTTTTCAAATATATTTATTAGTTATCTCAGGATTCGAAAATAATTAATGCATTTAAATAGCATTGGACCAAGATTGTAGGCGTACCCCCTCATATTTGATTTAAAAAAAAAACAGAAATAATATTGATTTTTTTTAAATCAATGAAGGGGGGTCGTGAGTTGCAATCACGACGTCGACATGGGGGGGGGGGGGGTCGTCTCTAAACGATGAATTACGACGGAGGGGGGGGGAGGGTATTAAAAAGTCCAAATTTTTTACGACGTAGTTTATGGATGCCCCCCTATTAGTCACATATGTATAGTCGCCCATTTTGAATGTCCGCCATTTTTGTAAAAGGCAAAATCTGAGATGGCCTCATATCTAAATTGGAACCTTTATATGTGCAGTATATATGGCCCAATTTATATGCTTGTATCATTAAATGTGCAATTCTTATAAATATTTGCACTTGCACGAATCTGCCGCACTACAAGAAGCCAGTTAGGCTGTGGCCGAGTTGATTGCAAAAATATAAAATCCCATAAAACAGCGAGACGACTATTTTGCCAGCATCCGTTGAAATTGTTAAAATAATGTTTGGTGAAGAATATGAAGAGGTTAAAAAATACCATTATCTATTAGGTTAGCAGCTAACATGATTATTATAAATAAATTTAGTTTACACTTAATTTCACTTTGTCATAAAACGTCGATATTACCCATGGTAAGTTAAACTTCATAGGGTAAAGAATCGGATAAAGGATGGCGATAAGAATCCATCATATGAGTATTGGTATATGGCATACAGAAAAAAAATAATGAGAAACACTGTGTGACCTTTTCTGTAGAATCATAACCAATCTTTGGTACTGCCTGACATATGAGATAACTTTTTCTTCTCTCGATTTAGACGACAAAGTGTGTTGTTAATACAGTTCCAATTTCTTTTGTTTTATAATAATCATAAATCAACTTTTCAAATTTAAAGTCAATACTAGCGTGATTATTATAAATAAACTTTATAATATATGTACTACTTCACCTTTTATTTTTTTGGTATTAATGGCTTTGGTTAAGGCCAATCAGCCAGATTTTGTTGGATTTGTAAAATGAGTACATCACTGTTACATAGTAAGCATAATATATTTATGAATATACGTTAATGAGTTAGTTTTACTCGCACTGTTTGTTATTGAACCAATCCCATTTAGTCAAAAAGCACTTCTATATCAACAAAACGATGACTCCTCAGGGTTCCACAGCAAACTCTTCTGCAGCTCTCTACTTTAATGTAATTTAGATCTATATGAAAACTGAATATAGAAAATGCCATTTTCTTCTCTCGATTTAGACGACAAAGTGTGTTGTTAATACAGTTCCAATTTCTTTTGTTTTATAATAATCATAAATCGACTTTTCAAATTTGAAGTCAATACTAACGTAATGATTATTATAAATAAACTTGATAATATATTATGTGCTACTTCAACTTTTCTTTTTTTCTGGTTTTATGGCTTTGGTTAAGGCCGATTAGCCAGATTTTGTTGGATTTGTAAATTGGGTATTCATCACTGTTACATAGTAAGCATAATATATTTATGAATATACGTTAATGAGTTAGTTTTACTTGCACTGTTTGTTATTGAACCAATCCCATTTAGTCAAAAAGCACTTCTATATCAACAAAACGATGACTCCTCAGGGTTCCACAGTAAACTCTTCTGCAGCTCTCTATTTTAATGTAATTTAGATCTATATGAAAACTGAATATAGAAAATGCCATTTTCTTCTCTCGATTTAGACGACAAACTGTGTTGTTAATACAGTTCCAATTTCTTTTGTTTTATAATAATCATAAATCGACTTTTCAAATTTGAAGTCAATACTAACGTAATGATTATTATAAATAAACTTGATAATATATTATGTACTACTTCAACTTTTCTTTTTTCTGGTATTAATGGCTTTGGTTAAGGCCGATTAGCCAGATTTTGTTAGATTTGTAAATTGAGTATTCATCACTGTTACATAGTAAGCATAATATATTTATGAATATACGTTAATGAGTTAGTTTTACTTGCACTGTTTGTTATTGAACCAATTCCATTTAGTCAAAAAGCACTTCTATATAAACAAAACAATGACTCCTCAGGGTTCCACAGCAAACTCTTCTGCAGCTCTCTTTAATGTAATTTAGATCTACATGAAAACTGGATATAGAAAACGCCATTACAAACAACATTTAATATTAACAAGACAGTATATAATTACATTTATACATTAGATCAAGATTTTGAATACTATTTGACAATGTCTCTTTTTCCTGTTTATGCAGATCCAATATACTAGCGTATTCTATGAATCCGTAAAGAAGGTTTAAAATTGCATCTTCGGCAGAAAATCTTTTGTGGTAACCAGCAAACTAAACTTCATGTCTGCATTCAGGAATAATCAAAAATCCAATAATCAGACTCTGTGATTTGACCATGGCTGCTGCTTTTACCTAAAAAAATAGAATTAAAGTAAATCAACTATTATATCTATTATACTTTATTATTCAGAAATATTTAAAAAACGAAGGTTATTTTATTCAGATTTGTGCAATTCATTTTATAACTGTTTTTAAGTCATTCCGTAACTTAAATAAACCGTTAAACTTTGTAATTGATGGAAGGAGAGACAAATGTGTGAATTAAGAATAACAAATCATTTTCAACATCGGCTATGGTAGTAAAATCCTCAATTTTTTATTCTACCACTGGCAGGAAACTAGCCTTAACGTGAAACTCTATAGCTTAATATTGGCTTGAAATAGACAACGGCTAGTGGCTAGGCTATTTTCCCTGCCAGTGGTAGAATAAAAAGTTAAGGATTTTACTACCTTTAATGAGAATTGACCAAAATTTTAATTTGACAATTAGATTTTACCTATTTCATAATAATAATAATAATAATAATAAGTAACAATCATCGAGAAGCGGAAAATTGACCATAAGCAAATGATAAAGTAGTAAAAATATTAAAAATTTGTTTAAGGCATTAAATATGTGCCTACGCCTTTTCAGCGCTTAGCTACTCATTTGGTACTATCAGGTGGTCAAAAATGGATATAGTCTTCAGCGGAAAGCAAGAACACTTCTCACAAAGGCACAAAAACATCATCCCCGCAGTGCAGTAGAGAGAACAACATTACCGCGGTATCGAGGGGGAAGATGAATAATGGAAAATTGGTGAGCAACTTGGATAGTCCATAGCGGCCAGTAGTTCAGAGAAATAAGGAAAAAAATATCCTGTTGGTGACACAACCCCCTCCAGGCCAAAACCAAATTTTTTGAGTAGTGTGGACATCTATAATAATAACCTATATATTTCCTGCAGCCGATTTTGATGATATACATAGTTATAAACAAAAAAAGATCAAAAAACGCTAAATTCTCGCTTTTTTCGTCTATTGTCAAAAAGTTAAGAATTTTAAACAAATTTGGGAGTAAGAAAGTCATAAATCATAAAAAACTTATCCTTATTGGTTGCTTAGAAAATTGCAAAATAAGTCATAAATTTTGAGTTTTTATAAATATTCATAACTTATGTAAAAATTAACTTAGAACCTTCTTATTACACGGAATGCTGGGACTTCTGGTGCTTAAATTAGACCCTAAATTTCATAATAATTGGTCAAATCGTTTAAAAGTTATTTAATTTGTTTATCCCCAATTAATTTATTTTGCAACACTATAAGTCGGAAAATGATGAAGTTACAGTAATACTTTGGATAGTTTATGAAAGAAGATTTATACTATTAATATAATTAAAAAAAAATGACAAAATAATTCTAAATATTGCAAAATTATTTTGCAAGAACATGCCGATTTTTTGCTTATAAACAATTAGAATAACTTTTTGACCATTACCCGTAGAAAAATTATTTTTTCATATTTAGAAAGACTGAATTTTTATAAAAATTTAAAAAAGAAAAAATTGTCCTAGGAAATTAGGGACGAAGTTGCCCCCCCCCCCCCTTTTTTTAATTCACAGCAGCTTTCTTTATATCAATTACGAAATCAAATCAGTCACATTTGAAAGAACATACTTCAAAGTTTTAATGTACCAAATATAAAAAATATATACTTTCAAACAAATCGTCCGCAAAGCTTCAAAATGTGACCCTTAAAATCGGCCGGCCTTGAAACTTGGGATATCGATGAGAAGGGGGAAGGAATTGTTAGCTATATCTCTGGTTATCGCCTATAGATGGATTTCGACGTTTATTTTTTTAATTTGTATGTACTTTTTGCGTATAGTACGAATATGCATTATTTAAATATATTGTTATACAGAGTGGCCCAAAAGTCTGGAAACGGCCAATTATCTTGTAAATTGCTAGTCATAATTGTACAAAATTTGAGGTACACCTATTTTGGGATATGGAGATTCCATATTTGATATTTGCAATGTTGCTAGATTTGCCGTTTCTCTTATATTATTAGTAACTTTGGTTTTTCAAATTTGTATATTCAATCATTATCAGAATCTCCTATTCAATACGAGTTCAACCATATGTTCAATCTGGAGAAGTAAAAGATAGATACCGATCAGGTAGACCGAAAAGAGTTATGAACGACAACAAACCTTTAGATATGAAGGTACTCAGAGTAGGTCAGAAAGGAAGAAACAACAAACCTAGACCAATCAAGATAATTTGCAATAATTCTGAAACTGTCAAGCACATTTTTCGTTCCAAAAGACGTCTAGAATCATTTAAAATATCATATGACTCAACAAAGCTACAACAAAATGCTTTTAAGTCAGCTAAGGAGGAATTGCAACGCAGAATAAGCAATGGTGAACCTGATCTTCAGATTAAATATATAAATGGGATACCAAAGGTTATAGCTAAAAGAATTAATCATAGAAATCAGGAAAACTAATCAATACCCCATTGATAGCTTACTACCAAAATGTGGGAGGATTTCGTACTAAGTTAGATGCTCTAAAAATGGCTGTGAATAGTTCCTCCTATGATATTTTAGTATTAGTTGAGAGCAACCTGTGCTGTGACTATTTGGATAGTGAATTGGAATGTCAAAATTACAATATATACCGTAATGATAGATCAAGTTTAACTAGTCAAAAATCACGAGGTGGTGGCATTCTTGTTTATGTACGTAAAACTATATCTTCTGCTAGAATCCATATAGAACAGGTAACTGTGGAGCAATTATTTATTTCTTGTAATTTTAAAAGTATAAAATTCATAATTGGAGGTCTGTATATTCCACCTCAGATGCCTGAAATATATTACAATAAACATTGTGAAGCAGTTGAAAATATTTTGCAAAGGTTTCCGTTGAATAAAATATATTTATTTGGTGACTATAACTTACCAGATGCTAGGTGGTTTAATGACGATTATGGAGTTCGAGTAGAGTGTCCTGGTACGTCGAATACAGTAGGACTTGCTCAATAATTTGGTTTTTTGCAACTGTATCAATTAAATGAAATACCCAATAGTAGGAATATATATTTGGATCTGTTGTTTACAAATGACAAAAATGTACAACTTAGTATATCTAAGCATTTTATTTTTGCTGATAGTTTGCACCATTTTAGTTAAGAATGTACTTTAAACCTATTTTCTAACAATCAAGACTTTAGTACCTTATATCTACATGATTTTTACTATGATTTTAAGAATGCAAACTATTTTGGTCTTAATAATTTTTTAGCAAGTGTACGGTGGGGACAATGTTTCTCAAATAATATTAATGATTCAGTTAACAATTTTTATGAAATCTTGGCTATGGGAATTGCTCTTTTTGTACCTTTGAAAAAATATATATCTAGCAGTTTTCCTAAATGGTTTTCACCAGAATTGCGATACATAACATCTCAAAAGAGAAAAATGCATAAAACTTACAGTAAATCACAATTACATTCAGATTACCTAAGATTTTGTCAACTACGTACTGAATGCAAACGAGTCAGAAAAGTATGTTGGTCTCAGTATATATCTCATGTAAATAATGAGTTTAAAACTAATCCTAGGTACTTTTGGAAGTATGTGCGCGACCTAAAGTCTAATCACTCACTACCTCACTCAATGCAGTATAATGAAGAGTTGGTAGAAAATGGCCAAGACATTGTGAACCTTTTTAAGGAATACTTTCAGACAGTCTACACTCCTGGAGACCAAAATAGTTCTGTGGATAGTTTAGTTTTACCTGTAAATTGTTCACAAAATATCGACTTTGCAGACATTTCTATACAAGAAATTTATAATAAAATTTTGCGTTTACCTAGTAAAACTACATTAGGTCCTGATGGAATACCCAATATTCTACTTAAAAGGTGTATCTGTACTCTTACAAAACCATTGCATGTTTTATATAATTTGTCCCTAATAACATCTGTTTTTCCTGATTACTGGAAAAATAGTTATATTATGCCTATTTACAAGAACGGAGATAAAAGCAATGTTAAGAACTATAGAAGTGTTTGCATACAGTCATCTATTCCCAAACTTTTTGACAGCTTGGTTTGTGGTCAGTTAAGTTGTTTATGTCGAAATTTAATAAATAAGAATCAGCATGGGTTTTTTTCGGGTCGATCTACTATTACCAATTTAGTTTTATATCAGAATAGATTAATAAATGCTATGGAAGACTTTAAACAAATTGATACAGTGTATACAGACTTTTCTAAAGCTTTTGATCGAGTTGACCATAGCATTTTCCTTAAGAGGCTCATCGATATTGGTTTTGGCATAACCACAGTCACCTGGGTCAAGAGTTTTCTGTCTGGCCACCAGCAGAAGGTTAAGGTTGGATCCTTTCTGTCAAACTCTATTGCAGTTACATTGGGCGTTCCTCAGGGCGGGCACTGCTCACCGATTTTCTTTGATCTGTTTGTGAATTCTATTTTCGACTGCTTTGAAAACAGTGATGGTTTAGCTTTTGCTGACGATTTTAAAATAGCAAAGATAATTTCTAGTCCTTTAGACCAACACCTTCTGCAGGAAGACCTGGATAGATTGACACAATGGTGTACAGTAAACAAACTCAACCTAAATGTCTCAAAATGCTGTTACATTAGTTTTTTCAAAGGTAATAGGAACGTAATCAAGTAGGATTAGTATTTTTGTATAATTTAATAAATGGAAATTTAGATTGCTGTGATCTATTACAGTGTATTAATGTTGATATACAAACTAGAAATCGAAGAGGTGATTTTATAACATTTTATATTCCTTTCCATCGCACAAGTTATGGCCAAAATTCACCTATAGATCGTTACTGTAAACTTATAAATGACAAACACATTGAAATTTTTGATATATCTCTGAATATGTTTAAAAATAATTTAAATAGAGTATTTATTTAATTTTTTTTTGTTAGTTCTAAGGTTACAAGTACCTACCTATTCTTATTCTAATATTTGTTATCTAATTATAATTATTAAATGTTAATCATATCATAATGTTAAAGTATTATTAGTACATATTTAGCTCGTAAACTTATTATTGTTAATTGTATAACTTTTAATGGGGTAATCCCGTCAATAAATAAATAAATAAAATATAATTCAGTTTTGTTGAAAATCCACATACATCCTCACGCAGGGTTGTACAAGTACATGATGTAGGTCGTTCTTCAGTCTTACGTGTATTACGTAAGAATAAATTTAAACCATACAAAATTAACTTATTTCAAGAATTAAGTGAAGATGACTTCGATCGTAGATTACAGTTTACTGAGGTAATAATAGAACAGGTTTTTTCGATGAAGCAACCTTTACACTGTCTGGAAGTGTAAATCGACACAATTTAAGGTACTGGAGTACGTAAATCCATACTGGATGCGTGAAAACCATACCCAAAGACCACAAAAATTAAATGTATGGTCAGGCATAGTAGGTACTCAGTTAATTGGGCCATTTTTTATCGAAGGAAATTTAATGTCAGATAGTTACGAAATGTTACTTAGAAATGAAATTGTACCTACACTGAGAAACTTTTTTGGGGCCAATTTTAATTGGCTTCAACCATTGGTTTCAGCTATGGTTTCAGATATGGTTTCAGCAAGATGGAGCTCCAGTTCATTTTGGTGTAAATGTTCGGCGTTATTAAGATGAGATATTTCCCGGACGATGGATTGGTAGACGAGGTACAATTGAATAGCCTCCACGTTCACCTGATTTCATTCCTAAAGATTATTTTTATTGGGGATAGTTGAAAAATTCAGTTTACAAAACTAAACCAGCAAGTCTTGCAGAGCTAAGGCAACCAATTATCGATGAGTCTCGAATAATTTCTAGACAATCATGGAGAAATGTGGTAGACGCATTCTACCATCGATTAGGGTACTGTCAACTCACAAATGGAGCACATTTTGAACACTTGATAAAGTAACCATTATGTTAAAAATTGTTGTAATGTATCAACTGTTCCGTTTTAATGTAGTTGAAAATAGTTAGTATTAAAAAAATTTATTGAGACAATTAGGCGTTGCCAGATTTCTGTTTTATGTATTTAAGACCTTAAAAAATGTTGTAATCTATCAATTGGTACGTTTTGATGTAGGTGAAAATAGTTGGTATTAAAAAATTTATTGAGACAATTAGGCGTTGCCAGACTTCTGTTTTATGTCTTTAAAACCTTCCAGACTACATAAAATCATAGGTGTTACATATGGTTGAACTCGTATTAAATAGGAGATTCCAATAATGACTGAATATAGAGGGTGATGGATTTGAAAAACCAAAGTTACTAATAATATAAGAGAAACGGCAAATCTGGCAACATTGCAAATATCAAATGTGGAAACTCCGTATCCCAAAATAGGTGTACCTCAAATTTTGTATAATTATGACAAGCAATTTACGAGATAATTGGCCGTTTCCAGACTTTTGGGCCACTCTGTATACACCATCAAAGGCTATAGCGGGATAAGATGGTCAAAATGCCCCCGCACCGATTAGCGCCGCTACTTATGTTTTCGATAAAGGATATAAAATTAATTATGCCCTCATGCAAATTTTTAGCTTCCCAGAGGTCCTAGAACCCCTTAAATCGAGAAAAGAAGAATTTTTAGATTTTATTTTTTTGTGAGCGCAATTTAACTTAAAAAATCTGAAAAAATTCAACGAGATGTATATTTTGAATACAAAACAGCATGATTTTTTTCAGATTTTTGTAATAAAAAATAAGCCCAGGAAAAATTTTTGAAACATTCAAAAAAATTTTAGGTTATGTAAATATGATTTGGTCAACTTTTAAATAGCATTTTTTTGTGTATTTTTTGTCGTTCTTTTGAATGGCAGAGGCAGAATTTTTAATATCTGAGCGGAAAGAACGAAACAATTGAAAAAGCCGTTTTTGGCTGTCTCGAGATGCATCTCGGGACAGCCAATTTTAGGATTTAGGATCCTGACTACAACAACTGAAAAAAACACTAAAAGTGTGAATTTTGTCATAAAATTTGGTATGTTGGCTTATAATAATATTTGGAACAGCTTTTCCAAATAACTTTTTTCGATATCTCGCGAAGCAAATCGAATCGCATATCGAAAATTCACTATGTTTGTGGATTCGCAGTAGACCGCGTTTAAAATTTAAATTTCAGTTGACTATTTTAAAAATTTTGAACCATCAACCTGTATGACTTTGTCAAATTTCAAATCTGTATATATTTTGATAGCCGAAATATAGGGGTGTCTTCATCTTAAATTCGACACACTGTATATTATCAATTTGATAATTTATTGCAACTAATATAGTCGTATTGTTTATATCTAGGTTCAAAATATACATTCAAAATACTGACTAATTCACTAATTTTATCATAAAAAGTTCAAATTGATTGCATTAAAGTATTGAACCAATTAGTGCGTATTAATGTAATATTATTATAATAATTATAATATACAGAGTGAGTTTTATATACAGAAACCCTCGATTATCTCGGAAACATCCTGCAGGATTTTTATAGGTTTTGGTGGGTAGGGGTTTTATAATGCAGCCGATATTATAGTTATAATTACATTGTTGTCAGATCTTCCGTTTTCTGGAAATCTAATGAACTTTCTTATTTCTTTTGTGTTTTTCAAGTCCTTAAGAAATACTGATTATTTTCATGTTATATTCCCTATACCTAAATGTCATAGTTTCGGAGTTATGGCTACATGTGTTTTAAAAAAATTAAACAAATTATAGAAATCGTACCTTTTCGGCCCATGTAGACATTATATTATTTTACATTCTTTGGATCATTGGGAAGAAAAAAGGACTTTTGTAATTTTTCTCTAAAGTTAATGGTTTTCGAGCTCTAAACAATTTAAAACTGAAAAAAATCGAATAATGACGATTTTCAAGGTTCAAAAACACAAATAAAAGATATTATTTTTCAAACTGCTAAGTACCCAAATTCAAGCTAAGCCCTTCTTCTAGCGGCTCGCTATAAAATTTTTGGCCCGTTTTATTCTAAAACATTGCTTTTTAATAATTGTTAGTGAAGCGCATATGAGAGGACGGGCGATCGGGCTGCATTAACAACTAAAAAACAATATTTTAGAATGAAACAAGCTTAAATTAGTTATTGGTAACTGATAAAATAAGGCTTGAACTTGAATTTGTGTACTGGGCAGTTTCAAAAATAATATTTTTGATTTGTATTTTTGAACCTTGAAAATCGTCATTCGATTTTTTTCAGTTTTAACTTGTTTATAACTCGAAAACGATTAACTTTAGAGAAAAATTACAAAAGAACTTTTTTGTTCCCAATGGTCCAAAAAACGTAAAATAATGTCTACCCGGACCGAAAAAATTGATTTTTATAATTTAATTTTCTTTTAAATAAATGTAGCAATAACTCCAAAATTATGACCTTTAGGTATAGGGAATATAGTTTCCGAGATAATTGAGGGTTTCTATAGTATCCTCCTCTATTTATAGCAGTTGTTATGTAATATTATATGTAGTTATGTCAGTTCATATTTTATTAGTTGTCAAAATATATTTACCGAAATGTTCTACTTATTCAATCTGCAGATATAACAAATTGGCGACGAGGTAAATCATTGAATAACCAGATTTTTAAACTACATATCAAACATGGATCCAGATCAATTTAAACAATTTATGATGGTAAACCAGGAAATTTTAAATCAACTGCATAAAAGTTTGGCAAGTACTTCAAATTCAAATAATACTAATAATTTTATACCTCTATTCGAAAATTTTGATGAACAAAAAGAAAACTTCAAAATTTACATAGAACGTTTCGAAAACTACCTTAAAATTAAACACGTTTTCGATGACAAGAAATTTGCTTTAGACTTACTATTGAATTCTATTGGCTCTGCAACTTTTTCAATGCTTTCATCTTTAGTTGCACCTCACAAAATTAGAGATTTTGATTACAACACCATTGTAAAGAAACTTGATAATCGCCTGAATCCAAAGAAAAATATTTTAGTGTTGCACCATAAATTTCTTTCCTTATATCAACAAGAAAATCAGTCAATTTCCGAATATACTACTGCTCTTAAACAAGCTACTCTTGAATGTGAATTTATCTCTACGTGCGAATGTCAGGCAAACATTTCTGAACATTTTTTACGAGCTCAGTTTATTCGAGGCATCAATGATAACTTAATTAGAGAACGTCTGCTGGAATCCAATGAAAAATCATTTGAAAAATTAGAAGAAAAGGCTTTAATCTTAGAATCTTCAATTATCGACAGTAAAGAATTTTCATCAAGTAACAATTCTTTAAATATCAACCAAATCAATCAATCTAGACAGAGACCAAATTCAGCGTCTTATAATAGGAAGCGTTCCCAGTCTAGATCAAGAATCAATTTTCAAGAGTTGGGGATAGACAATCGATGTTTACGATGTGGTCAGCAACATCTTGTTAAAAACTGTAAAATCAATCCTAAACGACTTTTTTGCAAAGGTTGTAAAAAATATGGTCACGTCATTTTAGTCTGTATTTCAACGCTTTTAGCAAACAAAGATAAAACTAACTCGACCCATCATCTAATTAATGAATATCAACCATCAACCAGCGAAACAGAACCAGAGGATACTTTTGGCATTAATAAAATTGTAGATATTTATGAAAATCAATCTTACACGGATGCTCAAAAGTTTTATGCGACAGTCCTTATTAAAAACAAACCGGCAACATTTGAAGTTGATTCTGGAGCAGGATTTACACTCATCTCAGAATCAAAATTTAAAGAACTAGATCTTGATTTACCACTTCAAAAATCCGATATTGCCTTTAGATCATATACAAAAAACGTATTTTATCCCCTAGGGAAAGCAAAAACATCAATACAATATCAAAATAAAATTTCAACAGAAGAATTTTACGTAGTTCCT
Source organism: Diabrotica virgifera virgifera (assembly GCF_917563875.1). Lineage (NCBI taxonomy): Eukaryota > Metazoa > Arthropoda > Insecta > Coleoptera > Chrysomelidae > Diabrotica > Diabrotica virgifera. Next base: position 118,798,937 of record NC_065451.1, on the reverse strand, counting down.
GATGAATTAGACTCCTTATTAGGGCGTGTATGGATAAGACATCTAAACATTAACCTTCAAGACATCGATAGCTCAACAGGAATCAGACAAATCAAAAATATACCGGCTAATGAAGAAGAATTTGTTCAAAAATATTCAGACATATTTGAAGAATCAATTGGACTTGTATCAAATTTTAAAGTAAATTTGCAACTGCGTAAAAATGCCAAGCCAGTCTATTTTAAAGAACGAGATGTACCGTATGCACTTAGAGAGAAAGTTGAGAAAGAACTTGACAACTTAGAAGCTCAAGGAATTATATCGAAAGTCAACCATAGTGATTGGGGTTCACCACTGGTTGTTATTCCAAAAGCTGATGGAGGTGTGAGACTTTGTGTAGATTACAAAATTGGTGTTAATGAGAGAATTGTGTCCGCAAACTATCCAATCAGAAAAATCGAAGATATATTGAACAGCTTAAAAGATTCACGATATTTTTGTCGATTGGATCTGTTCAAAGCATATCTTCATCTAGCAGTAGACGAAGAGAGCAGTATTATCCAAACTATATCAACACATCGAGGAACATATCGAATGCATCGACTGTCTTTTGGAATTAAAACTGCCCCTTCAGAGTTCAATCGAATTATTGATCAAATTCTATCTGGTCTATCAAAAACTCACTCATACTTTGATGACATAATTGTTCATGGATCCAGTAAACAAGAATGTCGACAAAATCTTGACGCATGCCTTCAACGACTAAAAATGTTCAATCTACACCTTAATCGCAAAAAGTGTGCTTTTTTCGAAACCAGTACAGAATATATTGGTCATCTTATCAAGCACAACGAAATATTAAAGTCTCCAAAAAAGATTCAAGCTATTCTCGACATGCCACGTCCCACAGATGTGGATGGAGTTTGAAGGTTTCTTGGTATGGTAATGTATTATACCCGATTCATTCCTAATGCTTCAACTAAAACGTACCCTCTACGGAAACTTTTACAGAAAAGAGCAAAATTTATTTGGAATAATTCAGGTGAAACAGCTTTCAACAAATTAAAAGAGGAAATTGCGAGTGATCAAGTTCTAATTCCATATGACCCAAGTTTGCCCGTAGTATTAGCTTGTGATGCAAGTCCAACCGGTGTTGCAGGGGTACTATCTCATGTTATTGATGGAATCGAAAGGCCTATCGCATTTGCTTCAAGATCTCTTACCAAATGTGAGCAAAATTATAGTCAGTTAGACAGAGAAGCACTTGCAATTATGTTTTCAGTAAATCACTTCTTTATGTATCTTTTTGGGCGTAAGTTTAAACTCATCACTGATAACAGCCCTCTAACGAGAATTTTTCATCAAAATTCAAAATTACCTTCAATGACTTCTGCTAGACTACTTCGATATTCACCATTTTTATCAGGATTTGATTACGAAGTCGAATACAGAAAATCTTCTGATCACGTTAACGTCGACTGTTTTTCTAGAGCTTCTATCAATCAACCTTCATCTTCTTTAGAAAAAATTCTCAACGAAGAAATTAAATCTATCTGTCATGAGTCAATAAAAGAAATTTCAACATACGATCTAACCTATCAAAATATCAAAGATGCCACAGACGAAGATCCTATTTTATCAAGAATTAAATCTGATTTAAAATCACAAAATCAAAATGAACATGATTTTATTTTAGAAGACGAGATCCTTTTTAAAGGTCAGAGAATTGTTATTCCAACTCAACTCCAACGACTGGTCCTATCGGAACTCCACAGAACTCACATAGGTATTACAAAGATGAAACAACTTGCAAGAAAGTATTGCTATTGGAAAAACATTGACAAAGACATTGAAATTATGGTCAAGTCATGTCAACCTTGCGCTGAAATTCGAAAATCACCTTCAAAAGCTCCACTGCACCACTGGGATACTCCAACAGAAAATTGGGACCGCATCCATATTGATTATGCGGGTCCATTCCAAGGTTTTTATTTTTTTGTTGTGGTTGACGCTAAATCACGCTGGGCTGAAATCAAAATTCTTAGGGATGCGTCAACATCAGAAAAAACCATCGATCTTCTGTTAGAGATATGTTCTACTCACGGATATCCTCAGGTTATGGTGTCAGATAACGCTACAATTTTTGTAAGTGATCAATTTAAAAATTTTTCAAAAACTCATGGTATTTTTCAAAAGTTTATTGCTCCTGGTCATCCTGCTACAAACGGCTTAGCTGAACGAAACGTTCAAACCCTAAACATGAGACTAAAAGCTATGTCTACTGATCGTTTACCCATGAGTAAGAAAGTACAAGAAATTCTTTTAAAATATAGAGCGACACCACTTTCCTGTGGAAAATCACCAGCTGAAATGTACCTGAACAGATGTTTAAGAATCAAACTCGACGCACTACGTCCACCAAAACTTAGAAGATCAGAAAATCAACCCAATGGTGCAAGACAATTAAATGTGGGGGAGAGAGTACAAGTACGGTATTACCAAGGTAACCAGGAACTTTGGAAATTTGGCACAATTGTTAAAAAGTATGGATTGTTACATTACGAAGTCCAACTTGATGATGGCTATTGTTTAAAACGTCACATTGACCAAATTCGTAAAACCATGGTACCTAAAAAGAATGTAACCTTTGTAAACGAACCAGAAGTAATTCATTATCAGCCACAGTATCAAGAACTCCCCCTGCATCTTCTGCCATCTATCCAACCTCCAGTCCATTTACATCCAAATCCAATCAACGAAAATGTAGATCCAATGATAGAACCTGATCATCCTGATAATGAACTGGTACCCATTAATGAACCTGCTGCGGTACCCATTAATGAACCTGCTGTTGAAGAACGTAATGATCTTCCACAGTTAAGAAGATCTGAACGAATTCGACTTTTCAAGTCAAGATTTTAGATTTAGGTTTTTAATTCTTTTCTATTTTTTTTTAAGTTCAAAATAGCGTGGGAGATTATAGTATCCTCCTCTATTTATAGCAGTTGTTATGTAATATTATATGTAGTTATGTCAGTTCATATTTTATTAGTTGTCAAAATATATTTATCGAAATGTTCTACTTATTCAATCTGCAGATATAACAGTTTCCGTACATAAACCTCACTCTGTATATATTATTAGGTACACATTAATTGGTTCAATACTTCAATGCAATCAATTTGAACTGTTTATGATAAAATTAGTGAATTAGTCAGTATTTTGAATGTATATTTTGAATCTCGCAAATCAGTTGCAATAAATTATCAAATTGATAATATACAGTGTGTCGCATTTAAGACGAAGACACTCCTATATTTCGGCTATCAAAATATATACAGATTTGAAATTTGGAAGTCATACAGGTTGACGGTTCACAATTTTTAAAATAGTCAACTGAAATTTAAATTTTAAACGCGGTCTACTGCGAATCCACAAACAGTGTGAATTTTCGATATGCGATTCAATTTGCTTCGCGTTAGAGATATCGAAAAAAATTATTTGGAAAAGCTGTTCCAAATATTATTATAAGCACACATACCAAATTTTATGACAAACTTCACACATTTAGTGTTTTTTTCAGTTATTGTAGTCAGGATCCTAAATCCTAAAATTGGCTGTCCCGAGATGCATATCGAGACAGCCAAAAACGATTTTTTAAATTTTTTCGCTCTTTCCGCTCAGATATTAAAAATTCTGCCTCTGCCATTCAAAAGAACGACAAAAAACACACAAAAAAAATACTATTTAAAAGTTGGCCAAATCATATTTACATAACCTAAAATTTTTTTTGAAAATTTCAAAAATTTTTCTGGGCTCATTTTTTATTACAAAAATCTGAAAAAAATCAGGCTGTTTTGTATTCGAAATATACATCCTCTTGAATTTTTTCAGACTTTTTAAATTAAAATTGCGCTCACAAAAAAAAACCTAAAAATTCTTCTTTTCTCGATTTAAGCGGTTCTAGGATCTCTGGGAAGCTAAAAATTTGCATGAGGACATAATTTTATATCCTTTATCGAAAACATAAGTAACGGCACTGATCGGTGCGGGGGCATTTTTGACCATCTTATCCCGCTATAGCCTTTGTTTAAAGATTTTTTTTCCATTTTTTTAATAATATTTCAAGTAATTTTAATCACAAAACATAAATATTTATGAATAATATAATAAATTGTTTTTCGTTAAACTTACTAATAATTTAAAGTATGAAAAAACAAATTATCCCATTCAATTGTTTCTAAAAATAGTATTGGTCTATGGAAATCAGAAAATCTCAAATGAACTAGGTTTTATTTTTTTGGTAAACATGCTATTAGATGAATGAAAAACTGAAGTTACAGAACCACCAAACAAGAGATAAACGTAATTGATTGGGGTTGGAAATTAAGCTAAGAACAGTTAGTACCGATCCGATCAACAGATCTTCTTTATATCATATATTTTATTAAAATAAACTACCTGCTCTTGCAAAACTGGTTGCACCGAGTAGGTACCTGTTAGTACAGAGATATAAATATTTTGGTACCCCGTCAAAAAAGCTCCGACAAAATAGCCCCGACGTAATATCCCGCACACAAAACAGCTCCGACAAAATAGCCTGCAGACAAAATAGCCGCGAAACAATAGCTCGCCCACAAAATAGCCCCGACAAAATAGTCCCGACAAAAAAGCCCCCTTCAGAATTCATTATGAAATAATCCCTCAAAAATTCATTTTTTCAGAAATGGTAATTATCCTCTATTCAGATGATTATCTTAACTACATAAACCAGGGAAAAAATTCCTGGTTTTTCCTCGTGACTTACTACGGAATCACTAAGAGCCGTTTTACATGACCGAGATTTACTTCGAAACTGACGCTGATAACTATCATGAAAAATTATCTAATAAGTAAAACACAAGATTTACTCTGAAATTTACCATGATAATTTTCAATATAAAAATTTAGAACCAGTTCTATATTCTAGAAAGTTTTCAGAGTAAACTGCGCGAGTTTCTGCGCAGAACGTTAAATAACGCGGTGGTGTTTACGATAACATAACCTTTATAATTATAACACGTGCTGATTTGTTTATTCAGTGAAGTATCTTTGATTTATTCAAATTAATTATTTTTGCACAAGAATTTACTTCTCTCTCCAAATATATTACTAAAAAATAAACAAATGAAAGTTGTAACTTATAACCTTAAAATGTCATTTCACATTTCTTCTTTTCTTATGTTCTTCTTCTTCTTCCTTTATTTTGTTATATCCCTCGGGATAATTCGCCCAGCTTACACCAGGGAAATACTCTTGTCTTGCTCTGGGCAATCGAATATTTCCAAATATACAGAGAGAGTCAGTAATTTGAAATAAATTCAATATATCGAATACTAATTGTTTTTTGAAAAATGCTCAGACCCGTCGATTAGTATTTCAAATTGTCCTTTTTGACATACAATAATAATGTATACAGGGTGTCCCAATTTAGAGATATGACGTCATCGTTGATTTTCTTAAATGACAACACTGTCATTTTGATAGGGTGTGTAAAGTTATACACAACTGCAAAATATCAAATTTTTATTCTCTACCATTTACAAGATAATAGAAAATAACAAAGTTATGTCTGTAATTTGAAATAAATTCAATAATTTAAAATACTAATTGTTTTTTTGAAAAATGGTCAGACCCGTCGATTAGTATTTCAAATTGTCATTTTTGGCATACAATAATAATGTACACAGGGTGTCCCAATTTAGAGATATGACGTCATCGTTGAGTTTCTTAAATGCAACACGTGTCATTTTGACAGTTATTTTGATAGGGTGTGTAAAGTTATACACAACTGCAAAATTTCAAATTTTTGTTCCCTATCATTTACAATATAAGTAATAAAAAATAACAAAGTTATGAAAAACAAGTAATCGAATAATAATTGAATTTAATTATTTCAAATAAGCAAATGCTCATAACGTTGCCCATTGACAATTTGACAATAATTGAGGGCCAACATTATGAGTATTTGCTTAATTGGAATAATTAAATTCAATTATTATTTGATTACTTGTTTTTCATAACTTTGTTCTTTTTTATTTTCTTGTAAATGATGGGGAAGAAAATTTGAAATTTTGCAGTTGAGTATAACTTTACACACCATATCAAAATGACAGTATTGCCATTTAAGAAAATCAACGATGACGTCATATCTCTAAATTAGGACATCCTGTATACATTATTATTGTATGTCAAAAATGACAGTTTAAAATACTAATCGACGGGTCTGAGCATTTTTCAAAAAAACAATTATTATTTTAATTATTGAATTTATTCCAAATTAGACATAACTTTGTTATTTTCTATTATCTTGTAAATGGTAGAGAATAAAAATTTGATATTTTGTAGTTTTGTATAACTTTACACACCCTATCAAAATAGCTATCAAAATGACAGTGTTGCCATTTAAGAAAATCAACGATGACGTCATATTTCTAAATTGGGACACCCTGTATACATTATAATTGCATGTCAAAAAGGACAATTTGAAATATTAATCGACGGGTCTGAGCATTTTTCAAAAAAACAATTAGTATTTGAGATATTGAATTTATTCCAAATTACAGACTCTCTCTGTATATGCTAAAGTCTCAATTTTTTAAATATATATTAGTAGGAACATATTCTTATAGGGCCAGACAGTCCCTACAGGAAAGGCAATATTATAACATAAGGGTTAAAACTTTTATCGTTTGGAGGTCTAATATCTTTTTATAACTTTATCTTCTTAACTTTTTTAATTCAAAGTTGGGAATTGATTAATTTACAAGTTAAGTTTGGCTAAGTTAAGGAATTTAAGGATCAGGTTAATCCTACGTGGATTAAGGTTGGACATAGGTAGGCAAATTTCAATGGGGGTAGGGATATTTGTTTTAGCTAATTCTTTATATAGGTCAAAATTGGGTGACATATTTATAGGGCACTCAAAAATCAGATGATTTAAGAACCCAACTTGGCCACAGTCACAATATGGGTTGTCTTTTACTCCTATCCTGAATAGGTGAACTGGAGTAGCACAATGACCTGTCCTCATTTTAATAATGGTGGTTATATGTCTTCTGTCTTGGTATGCAAAATTGTGGTACCAGGGGAGTTTATCTATCTGACCTACAATTTTAGAGTAAAATGAATTATTTCGATTTTTCTCCTGCGATTCTTGCTTCCACCGATTCCAGATGGAATGCTTGATGTCTGGTAGAAAGTTGGAATAGTGAAGAGTGATACCAGCAGCTACATTTAAGGTTCTACCTATATTAGCTAGTTTATCAGCCACCATGTTCCCTTTAATATTCGAGTGTCCTGGAATCCATGCCAGACTAATATTAACGTCATTTTCTTTCGCTTCAATGATGCCTCTCTTGGGCATGAACGATGAATGTTCTGTTTCCATAGAATAGGTTGATCTGCCTATTTTCTGTATGGCACTTTTAGAGTCCGAGCAGATGATTGCTTGTTTAATCCCATTTTTCAAAATAATTTGGAGGGCATGATTAATTGCGACAATCTCAGCCGTACATATTTGGGTATACTTAGGTAGTTTACTGGTATAAGAATAGTTTATCTATTCAACCTTTGAATCCACTTGTACTCTTCGCTTCATTCGCTTAACACTTAATATCTTACATAAAGCCAAGTTGGTTTCTGATGCCTCCTTTATTTCTTCCTCTGTGAATCTTTTATTAACTCCCCTTACTATACCCCTACAAGAAACCTGATGAAATGGAATGAACATCTCATACCCTAGGGCTTCCCAATCTTTCCTCACAACGAAATCGTTGGCTGCTTTTCTAGTAGCAAATAATACACCTATCCTGTTTTTACCTTTTCTACTGATTTTCGTATTGTCTTTAATTTTTAAAACGGAAATAGATTTAGCTATGCTTAACACGTGGTAATCTCCAATATTGCTATTCTGACCTTGGACAAATACTTCATAAGGACCTATGTCGGTCTCCGAATATAGCATTTGTTTTTTTACTGGAAGACTTTTCTGAATACTTGGAGGATGAGATTGACATTCATATTGGTTGATTTTATTAGGAGGGTCAGGTGGTGGAGGAGGATCGGGAGGAACTTCTTCCTTCATCTTATGCGGCGAATTGACGAATTTAAAATCTATACCAGGCGATGAAAATTAGAAATTAACAGGAAAATATAAATAGTTTTGGCCCTTACCCTTTGGATGAGTTTCAAAAGTCGTCCGTTCACCTCGAACGATAGTCACAGATTTGTCTATTTCAAATTTTCTTCCAAAAAATCAAACGTCAAACACAACAAAAATCACAAGAGATATTCACTGCGAAAAGAAGCCGAGGCTGTTCATCCCATCGGACCTCGACTTCTTATCAGCGATAAAAAAATTAACAAAAAGTAACAACTGTTTTCAAATTAAATTAGGTTTGATGAGGTTTTTTTAGCAAAAAGTAAAAACTGTCAACTATTCGCTATTTGACAACCCCTTTTCTTATGTTACCTCTAACTTAGTTTTATTTCATCAGTGGCCTTTTATTTATAACAAAATTCTATTTAATGTCAGTCACATTACACAATGTGTCAAAATAACTGTCAAAGTTTAAATACATAATTCAAAGTTTCTCTTCGAATTTTGTGATTTAACCACAGATTATTTAACGTAGATAAAATTTGTTCAGTCCATTCGTGTATCGACATATCGAAGTAATTTAGTACAGCAAAAAAACACCCTGTTCGGGACTGTGACAAGCCCAGTCCAGGAAAACTAATACACAGGTACGCAAATGATGATAAATATATTTTTCAAAATATGTTTCCATCCGGGATAAATACAGAGTTTAGTAATAATTCAATAACCAACCCACAAATGTATCAACAAGTCAACACACAAGGGCAACTAGCCATGAATGTACAAACCACGCCATATCTAATATCGATGTCTCAACCAGCACCAACTAAACCAATGCCACCTAACTTGTACCCTCCACTACCACAGACACAAATTCCATTAGTGCCGATCACATATCATAGTTCTGCTTCAAATTATCAATTACAACGATTGCCATCCACCAGTGAAGAAGAGGAAGAAAACAACGAACCAGCTAGCAGCAACGATTGGCAAGAAATTAGAAGCTCAAAAAGAAGAAAAATCAGAAAAACAACAGACAATGCAAACAGTACAAATATTATTGTAACAGAAAATAGATTTGAAGCGCTAGAAAATGAAGTAGTCCCTCCCAAGGAGAACAACACAGCAAACCCTCCACCAATTTTCATACACGGTGTACAAGACTATCAAAAAATGGTACAAAAAATTAAGGATGTAGCAGAAAGGGAAGAATATCATACAAAAAGTTTAACTAACAATGTCGTAAAATTAAGTTGTGGCACGCCAGATACATATAGAAAAATGGTTAGATATTTTAATGAACATAACATTTATCACCATACATATCAGTTAAAACAGGATCGAGCCTATAGAGTTGTAATAAAATACCTTCACCACTCTACTAACACCGAGGATATAAAAAACGAACTCCTAAAACTGGGTCATAAAGTTCGAAATATAATAAATGCACAACACAGAATTACTAAAGAGCCACTTAATTTGTTCTTCGTGGATCTCGAACCGGCAGCAAATAACAAAGATATTTATAACTTAAGGGGGCTACAGAATAGAGTTATTGAAATTGAACCTCCCCGAACAACCAAAAATCGCATAATACAATGCATGAGATGCCAATCGTACGGTCACTCCAAGTCATATTGCAATAAACCATTTGTATGCGTCAAATGCGGAGGAGCCCACAATACCACAACTTGTAAGAAGACTAGAGAAACTCCAGCAAAATGTGCATTATGTGGTGGGGATCACCCCGCAAATTATAAAGGATGTGAACATTACCAAAAAATTTATAATATTAATAACAGGTATCATAACAGAGGAAACGTATTAAATCCAGCAATAAATCAAATACATACACAACCCAGAATATATACACAACCCAGGATTCAGAATCAGTATGAAAGTTACGCTCAAGCTGCAGCAAATAATCAGAACAATAACGAAGATACAGCGAGTATACTTACCAAATTTCTAGAAGAGTTTAAAAATTTATTTAACCAGCTAATGCAACAAAACAGTATGGTGCTCAACATGATTTCCATGCTAGTAAATAAAGTAAACTAACAATGTCTAAGTTCATAAGAATTGCCCAATGGAATGCCAATGGTCTTCCTAATCATAAAGAAGATATAAAACTATTTCTGGAACAAAATTTCATTGACATACTACTAGTAAGTGAAACCCATTTTACAGACAGAACCTACTTCAAGATACCTAAGTATAAATTATATTACACAAATCACCCAGATGGTACAGCCCACGGAGGTTCAGCCATATTGATAAGAGAAACTATAAAACATTATGAAATGCTAAAATACGAAACAAATCACATTCAAGCAACATCGATAAAAATACAAACTCTTCCATATGATATAACTGTCACAGCAATTTATTGTCCGCCCAGGCATAGACTTACAAAAGAAGATCTTCTACCCTTTTTCGAAACTCTAGGGCCAAAATTTATAGCAGGTGGAGATTACAACTGTAAACATACGCTATGGGGTTCACGCCTAACAACCACCAAAGGCAGAGAGCTAGCAAAAGTTATCCAGGATAAAAGCTACTCATTCCTATCGACGGGATCACCGACATATTGGCCAACCGATCCAAATAAAACACCAGACCTATTGGATTTCTTTATTACAAACGGAATATCTCAATCATATACAGATGTAGTACCAAGTTTTGATTTATCATCAGATCATAGTCCCATAATTGCCACAATTAGCACAACGGTGATAATCAAAAAACCAACATCTCGACTGCATAACTTCAAAACAAACTGGGACACATACCGGCTAATCATAGAACAGGAAGTAAATCTACTAGTGAGATTGCAAACTCCCGAACAAATAGAAACAGAAACTAATAATCTAATCAACTTACTTCAAAATGCTGCCAAACAGTCTACCCCTCAACCTGGACAAAAAAAATTTTCAACCAACATTCCTCTTGAAATAAAAAGACTAGTAGCAGAAAAACGAAAAGCTAGATCAATTTGGCAAAGAACTCACAGACCAGACGACAGGACAATTTATAATAACAAAACAAGAAACTTAAAAACAGCTCTAGAACAGATGAGAAACAACTCATTTGAAAATTATGTATCAAACCTTTCGCGTCAAGATAACTCTATCTGGAAACCAATCAAAAATAAAAATAAACCAATAAATACTTCACCTCCAATTCGGAAAAACTCATTACCACCAGGACCATGGGCAAAAAGCAACAAAGAAAAAGCTGATTTATTTGCTGAACATCTAACTGAAGTCTTCAAGCCACACGACAATGACCAAGTACAAGAAGTAGAGCAGGAACTAGCCTTACCAATTAATCAACGAGAGCGACTAACTTTAATTACACCGAAGGAGATCAAAGATGAAATTAATCATTTGAATGAAAAGAAGGCACCAGGCACTGATCTCATAACAGCAACAATGCTAAAACAACTTCCTAAAAAAGGTATAATGAAGTTATTGTACATATTAAATGCAATCTTAAGACTTAATTATTGGCCTATATCACTAAAAATTGCCCAAGTAATTATGATACCGAAACCTGGTAAAGCTTTAACGGATGTTTCATCATACCGCCCAATAAGTCTACTGCCAATAATGTCAAAACTTCTTGAAAAGCTGTTACTTAAAAGAATTATGAGCGACCTAGAATTCCAAAACTGGATCCCAGAACACCAGTTTGGATTCCGGCAAGGTCATTCTACAGTGCAACAATGCCATCGCATATCAAATGTAATTAATAGAGCTTTGGACAATAAACAGTATTGCACAGCAGCCTTTCTGGACATCAGCCAAGCATTTGATAAGGTATGGCACCCAGGATTACTTTATAAAATCAAAAAATCCCTACCCAACAAATACTTTGACTTATTAAAATCATATCTAAATCACAGAGAATTTGAAACTAAAGTGGAGGATGAACTATCAAACCGTAACAAAATTCAATCAGGAGTCCCACAAGGTAGTATATTGGGTCCACTTCTTTATGTACTGTACACATCCGATTTACCAACCTCTCCACAAACCACCATTGGAACTTTCGCTGATGACACAGCAATATTTGCAACTGAAGAGGATCCAAGAGCTGCAGTATTAAAACTTCAAGAACACCTAGACCAACTTGGACAGTGGTTAAAGAAATGGAAGATAAAAGCTAACGAAACTAAGTCAACACATATAACTTTCACACTAAGGAAAGACCAATGCCCAAATATTAGCCTTAATCAAGTCAACATACCACAACAGAACATCGTCAAATACCTGGGGCTTCATCTTGATTCTAAATTAAACTGGAAACAACACATTTTAAAGAAGAAGAAACAAATTGAGTTAAGAGTGAAAGAAATTAATTGGCTTATAGGTAGAAAATCTCGACTCTCAATTGAGAACAAACTGCTGATTTATAAAACAGTCATCAAACCTATATGGACGTACGGTATAGAACTATGGAGTTGTGCCAGCAAATCAAACACAAAAATTATCCAAAGAACTCAATCAAAAATTCTACGCACCATCGCAAATGCCCCGTGGTACATTTCCAACCAAACCCTTCATACAGACCTAAACATCCCGTTAGTCAGCACAGTAATTCAAGAAAGAGCCAACAGACATCACGAGAAATTGGAAGACCATCCCAACCAATTAATATTACCATTACTACAGCCACTAAACAACAGAAGATTGCGAAGATTATGGCCCATAGATCTTCGCTGAAACTGAGGTGAAACCGCTGGGTGATGTACCTCATAACGCCATTTTAGTGTACAATAATACATTGATATATGTTATTGTACTTGTTATCAAATTAGCTTATAGAATTATGTAATTCTGATTGTTAATAAATGCTTACAAAAAAAAAAAACATTACACACTACGCATGCGTTTCACAACAATTATGTTAAGATTTAACTGTAGGTGTAAAACAAGTTAAATTTAAAACAATTTTACTATATAAATTTTCGTTATTATTCTTGAAATAATTTTCGAAGTAAATCTCGGTCATGTAAAACGGCTCTAACACGAGAATTTTACTGTTACCATTGCGTGTGGTTGTCTTTTTAAACACCGGATCACATATGATTTTTTGTGACGGATATTCTTAAGTTAAAGTTGATTTCATGCAATCGAATGAACGATCTTTCAATAAAGTCGTCCCAGATACGCAACTCATAAATATTGGCAATATCATTTTAAAGTCTTCTACTTTAAAATGTATATGTCCGAATTGCCGATAGGAATGAGTCAGATTAAATTAAATTATTAGAAGACTTATTTTACTAAGCAACAACATTTTTGTTTAATTTATTAATAAATATTTTGTATTTTGACAACGACATCCGAAGTGGAGGTCGAAACGTTAATAAAATCATGTTTTTAAGTTAAATTGTGGCTTATTTCCCAATTAGAATAGTGATTTAAAATAAATGGTACTCCGTTAAAAGGTAAAACTTTTTATTGGGGGTGTTTTCGCCGGGGCTGTTTTAGCGGAGCTGTCTTGACCGGGGCTATTTTGTGTGCGATCTATTTTGTCGGGGCTATTTTGTTTACGGGCTATTTTGTCGAGGCTATTTTGTATCCGGGCTATTTTGACGGGGCTGTTTTGACCGGACCATTTTGATGGGTCACGAAATATTTTATGAACTTCGATAACCAAAACCTCTATCTTTCTCTATTATCTATTTTGAAGTTTCTTTTTTTAATCTGTATGTACTCTTTGCGTACGTTAAGGATATGTTTTTTTGTTAATAAAGTGGTTATTTAAATCACTATGTAAATTGTGTAAACAATTTTTGGAAATTCTTTTTCGATATTTTTAGGATGACTTTGTTGGCAATCATAGGAGTGGATCATATGCAGTTGACTTATAATAAATAATTTATAATAAATAGGTAACTGATAATTGTTAGGTTTTTCATAAAAATACAAGTATTCCTAGATAAATCTTCTTTTATTTTATTTTCATAATCTTGTTACCATACCAAAATCATGAAATATCTTAATTTTTGTATTTTTGCTTTCTTAAAATTTTCACATAAGCTTCCATAGATATAACTATACTTACAACAATGTTTTACCACGAACACTTAGACTTGCGAATTCTCTAAATGACTTAAATATATTCTGCAATTCCTTGGATATATTTAAAAACCATTTGTTGAACATATAATTTTAATGATATAATTTCTATCAGCAATTTTTAAGCTTAAACTTTGTTAAAAAAATAGTTGAAAGACTGATATCATCCTCTAATAAACTTTGTTTTTTATATCGTAATGTTCTTTTTTTTTCCTTTAACTTATTAGCTTTGTTATCCAATAGATATTGTAATATTTGTTCTTTGTGTTGACACTGTTATGTTTTTGCTTTTGTCTTTGTAATATTTTTTTTTGTAATATTTTCTGAATTAGGCTTGCCCGTAAATAAATAAATAAATAAAATTATATCTTTCAATGTTGTAAGATACAATTACATATTACAATATTGTAGAAAATTTCTGAAAATAATTTTGTTTTTATTTAGTATAATAAAATTGATCCAAATAATCGTATAACCCAGACATCCAAAGTGAAAGTTATCCTCCAACACCAAATTGTTCTATATCGTCCACATAATGTTCAGAAAAAAAGTCACACCATTTTGAGTCGGGTTTGGGGGGAGAGGGGAGAGAAATCGGTAAATTCGTAGTTTTTTAGGTTTTTCGTCAATATTTCTAAAACTATGCTGTTTAGCATGAACAACCTACTATACGAAAATGTTCTACATTAAATTTGAAATTAAAAAGGCCCTATGCATAATCCTTCTAAAATGAACGGTTCCAAAGTTATGGAGGTAGTATAGTATAATTGGTCCAAAAAAGGCCTAACCCAGACATCCAAAGTAAAAGTTTTCATTTAACACTAAATTGTTCTATATGGTCCACATATTGTTTAGTAAAAAGTTACACCATTTTGAGCGTCCGGTTTGGGGGGAGATGGGGGAGAAGTCGGTAAATTAGTAGCTTTTTACGTTTTTCGGCAATATTTCTAAAACTATGCTTAAGCGTAAACAATGTTCTGTACAAAAATATTCTACATAAACTTTAAAACAAAAAAGGTCCTATACATAATTGTTATAAAATCAACGGTTCCAGAGTTACGGAGGGTAAAAAGTGGAGGTTTTCGATACTTTTTATATTATTTTGGCAATTGATGATGATTTTGGGTGGTGAGGTTGACGTCTCTTCGAGGGCTTATCACTAACATACCATCGGCAACTGAAATAGCAAATTTTATTTACAAAACCCAATCCTGTTAAAGAAAATTTCTCTAAATTGCCCAAAGAATATAAAAAGTATCGAAAACCTCCACTTTCACCCTCTGTAACCGCTGATTTTATAATAATTTTGTATATGATCTTTTTTGTTTTAAATTCCATGTAGAACATTTTTGTATAGAACATTGTTTACGCTAGAGTATAGTTTTAGAAATATTGACGAAATAATTTACCGACTACCCTCATCTCCCCCCCCCCCCCCCCAAATGTAACTTTTTACTGAACAAAATGTGGACCATATAGAACAATTTGGTGTTGAAGGAAAACTTTTACTTTGGATGTCTGGGTTAGGCCTTTTTTGGACCAATTATACTATACTACCTCCGTAACTTTGGAACCGTTCATTTTTTACTTTTTTATTTCAAATTTAATGTAGAACATTTTTGTATAGAAGGTTGTTCGACAATACTGAAACCTAGTAGACTAACAAGGAAAATTCACGAAACAAGTAATATTACAAAAAAGAAAAAAGGCAGACCGAGGAAAAAATGGATACAGCAAATAGTAGAAGCAGGAAAAATTAAACAGAAAATGCTAGAAGAAATGAAACTAATAGCACAAGACAGAAAAGAATGGAAGAGATGGGTGAATATGTAGCTAAACTAAACCCAAATCCGACACCTGAAAGGGTTATAAGGAAGGTGAGAAAAAAAATGTATTTAAGTTTTTGTTTTGAATTTTTTAATCTGTTTCACTTTCTGTTGGTTCGGATTAGCATGGTTGAGATTTGCAGGGTTCTACTGTATTTGAGTTGTCAAGTTTTAAAGTATTAATATCTTAATTTTACCAGGAGAAACTGAATGGTATTTGTAAAATTGTTCTATGACAATAAATAAAGAAAATATAGCGCTAGCACTCCTGACCAGTTTATAAGATTTCGTCTGGGCACCAACTCAGGTCCACCGAATCGGGTATATGTGGAATTAATGAATTCAAAAGAAAATACATGAATGTAGCCAAATCCACATGACTGAGATGTACATAACATAACCATAGATTATAACATTGAAAATGTTACAACAATCTGTATATCTGTACCGTAGAGGTAAAGGGTAGTATATCCATCTAGCGAAGTTTTGAGATAATGGGGAAATAAGATGAATTCCAGAAAATTATTGCAATCATTTTTAATCTGAAGACATATGAAATTATATATTTATATAATTGTAATGTTGTATATTAGTTAAACAATATTGTCCTACTGTGATAAAAAATTTGTTTATATATTGGATAATATTGTGACTTAAGGTCTTTTGCCTCGGCATATTATACCAGCAGATAAAAAAGTGTACAAAATAGTAAGTGCCCACATAAGCGCAAATAAAAACACAAAAATGATAAAAAACGTTTAGTCATCATCACTATCATTAACATTTTTTTGGTAACAAGTAAATTTCTATAAAACTCATGAAACTGACTGGGGATCCACTGTAAAAGGATTAGTATGTGATCATTTTTCTTTTGTGTTATACCTTCCGGTATCCGACAGCTGATAGAGTTACCTGTGTATAAGATCTTTGGTTACCACGCTTTACCTCGTTCTCCAAAGGATATACTACTTTTTCTTATAAGAATATACAGGGTGTTTCATTAATAATTGTCCATATAGTAACTGGAGAAACCTTAGCACAAATTACGAAGATTTAACCTAAAACACTTAAATAAAATGTGGTTCCTTACTGAGTTACAGGGTGTTTTATCTAAAAATTTAAAAATTATTTTTGGTCAGCATTTTAAAACTATTCGACGTATCCTTTTCATACTTGGTAGAAAGTGCGACTACTAGACACCCTACTAAATGATGATTAAATAAACGTTTCTAGCTACTACCAGAAGTATTACCAGAAGTGGAGAATTATTCTCCATTACTTTCTACTTAAATAATATAATCTTCATTGGTAACAATAAAGTCATTAGTTTTCTAGATCTTTGAAGTTAAATATGAAATGGCACAGTTATTTTGATTAATTTATGATAAATATGATTCATATGATTAAAATTTAAAAATTATTTGTACCCAGTATTTTAAAACTATTTGGCGTATCCTTATCATACTTGGCAAAAAGTGTAGATACTTACAACCTACTAAATTAAGATAAATAAACGTTTCTAGCTACTACCAGAGGCGTACGACAGGGGATAGTGGCTGGTTGACCCTTCCCAAATTCTACGCCACTGACAAAATTGCTATTTTAGTGTAATTTTTTTATTTTCCAATACTTTTTATGTAAATAATATTCTCTTTATTCGTAACGAGAAAATGATTATTTTTCGAGATATTTGAAATTAAAAATGAAGCGACACAAAACATTAATCAAAATAACTGTATCGTTTAATTTTTAACTTCAAAGATCTCGAAAAGTAATGACTTTATCGTTACGAATGAAGAGTATATTATTTTCACAGAAAGTATTAGAGAATCCAAAAATTGAACTAAAATAGCAATTCCGCCAGTGGGGTAGAATTTGAGAAGAGTAAACATTCTCTTTCCCCCATCATACGCCTCTGGTAATATCCAGAAACGTTTGTTTGACACAATTTAGTAGTTCGTACAGTACCTATACTTCTTGCCAAGTATGATAAGGATACGTCTAATAGTTTCAGATACAGGGTGAATCATTAAGCCCGATTCTATTCTCATTATTTCTCGCAGACATAGAAACATTTTTTCTCGATAGCGGGGTTACTGGCATAAACATCGGAAATAAACGAGACATCGTATTATTACTTTATGCTGACGATTTAGTCATCGTAGCAGAGTCTGAAGTGGAATTAGGTAAGAGTCTAAGAGCATTGGAAAGATTATAGTGACCAAAATTATCTTGAAGTTAACACTAGCAAAACCAAAATAGTTGTGTTTTCTAGAGGAGGCGGTATCCCAAAAGCCTGTACTTTCAGTTATAAGAACAAACCTATCGATATTGTCTCTAAATTTACATATTTGGGCATTACTTTTTCGTCTTCTTCGCTTTATAGAGAAATAGCATATGATACCGTTCAAAAGGCCAAACATGCCATCGGAGCAACAATACCGCTCATGACAAAAACCAAGATGGATAGTTGGACATCCCGAATACATCTGCTAATTCCTTAATTCTTAGCATAGTAACTAACTGCATTGCCATTTGGGGGTTACGATACGCCGACATACTAGAACGGGTGCAATTAACATTTTTAAAATGTATCCTTTTGCTTCCTATCAATACGCCAGATTTTGCTGTTCGACTTGAAACAAGTACAGCTAAATTTTCACTTGTTCAATTCAATTCAATTCAATTCAGTTTATTGATGTCAATATACAAAGTATTTACATAAGTCAAAGTCTGTTAAAATGCATCATTGAAATACATTGGCAAGCTAACACTTAATAAGTAAAATCTATAAAATTTTATCACCTAGTCTAAATACTTAACACAAAGTTAGAATATTAGCATAAAAACACAAGAGCACACAGAACATTTAAGAGAGCTGTAGGACTATCACAACAGGGTAGCCCCGAGATATTCCTCCTGAGAATAGTAAGCACCCACCAAAAGAAGTTCTTTGATTTTTATTTTGTATGTATCTAAGGGCAGTTCTCGAATTATTAGGGGTAATTTATTAAAGAAATGTATAGCCAGACATGATGGGCCATCTCTGCACCTCTCCAGCCTACGAAACTTTGGGGCAAGGTTCCCTTTAAAGCGTGTGTTAATATTATGAATCTGTTCATGAGTCTGGAATTTATGCATATTGCATTTTACATATATAAGATTATCATATATATACTGGCAAGGTAATGTTAATATTTTCCAATCTATATTGATGATAGCTTTGCCACTAAAGAGGTGGTATGAGCATCCCATATCAGACCAGGGTCCAGCAGAACACCAAGAAATTTAGCACAGGATGCATTGTCCAGTTCATCAGGAATATTTCTAGTTGCAAAAAGTAAGGACTGTGTTTTGGTTGTATTGAGAAACAGCCTATTAGAATGGAACCATTGTTCTGCCTCCGACACTGAACCCCACGAACTCCCCACTGCTGTTACCAAATCCTTACTGCAGGATGAGATTGTTGTGTCATCTGCAAAGAGAGTGAAATGCGCAGTTTGACATGAAAGTGGTAAATCATTGATGTATATCAAGAATAATAAGGGACCCAACACAGAGCCCTGAGGAACTCCTATGCGCAAGCATCCTCTCTCCGATTCAACACCTGCAAATCTCACCCTCTGGCAGCGGTCCGTCAAATAATTTTTTATCAATGATATACTGGAGATTGAGAAGTTATATTTACTCAATTTAACAGTCAGAATTTCGTGGGACACACAATCGAAGGCTTTACTTAGGTCGCAAAAGTTGGAAGACACATAGTTACCTTGTTCAAAAGCATCTTGGATGTATGTTACAAGATTCAAAATACCCTGAACAGTCTTCAAACCCTTTCTGAAGCCAAATTGAGATTCAACGAAGAGCCCGTTAGACTCAAAGAAACTTGCTATTTTTCCAGCAAGACATTTTTCAAATATCTTCGAGAATATAGGTAACAGAGAGATAGGTCTGTAATTAGACATTTGATCTGTCTCTCCCTTTTTAAAAACCGGAATGACCACCGCAGTTTTTAAAACTTCAGGAAAAACCCCCTCAGCTATACATAAGTTTATGAGCTTGGTCAGAGGACATATTATTAGATTTTTTATCCCTTTGATTAAGCTGACAGTTAAATTAAATGGGTCCTTACTTTTTTTATTTTTGAGAGAGTTCACAATATCTCTTACCTCATTAAAAGAGACTGGTTGGAATTCAAACATCTGTTCAGCATAAGGTGGTGCATAGTTGAGTGGGTCATTGTGGGGTGCAGGAGTACAGCTATGCAGCTCGGAGGTAATGTTTAGAAAATAATGATTAAATTGATCAGGTGTTATATTAGAATTAGTTTCAGTTTTTGTGATGCCTCTATACTCATTAATGATATTCCACATTGTTTTAATCGGGTTATGAGAGTTTGAAATTAGTTGGTCATTGGTAGATTTCTTTGCTGCTTTTATTGCTGTCCGATATTCATTTTTAATATTTTTTATGTATTCCTGTAGGTAATTTGGTGCATCAAGCTGTTTATTAAGTTCTATAAAAAATTGAATATTATCACGCATTGTTCTCAAGCTATCATTAAACCAACTCACCACACCCGCCTGACCCTTTCTTTTAGAGTAAGACTTTTCCGGGAAACAGGTCAAGAATGCATTGGAAATGATGTGAACAAAATAGGAAAACTTATTATTCGCATTCATATTAGTGTCATTAATAAAGTCCCATGAAATGTCCTCTATCATAGAGAAGAACAAGTATCTTCCTCTCTCAGTGATGGGTCTAAAAAACACTTTTTGAGGATCAGAAAATTGTTCTCCTCCCATTAAGGTGAATTCCAGGTATATACCTCTATGGTCAGATATACCAGGATCAACAACTTGTAGCTGAAGGTCCTGTGGATCCAAATTGGAAAAAACATTATCGAGACAGTTTTGGTGCTACTTCGGTATGCGGTCTACGGCAGAGTTTCTAGTTTGGTATGCGGTCTACCGTCTGATATGCGATCTACGGCAGTTTAGCTGATTCGGCATGCGGTCTACGTACAAAAACAAATTAAGAGAAACTATTACAAACTTTTTATTTATTATTTATATTTATACTTTACTTTACTTGTCATACTTGTGCTTTACTTCACACTTCACGTGTTATTCTGTCTAAATCCCGAACCGAAGATTAGCGGCGTGTAATTTGGGTTGCCTATATAAACTTGAATCAACGAAATGGGCCTTGAGTGTTAATTTAAAACGCTGAAAAGACCGTTTAGTGATAATAAAAAGGGTGGGTTGTGATTGCGCGCAGCGGTCAAATACCTCCTGCCCTGCGGTTCTCTCACTCTAATACCCGTAAGTTGGGTTTGGACCGAAGGGTTAGGTCTTCCTCCTTTCAGGCAAAAACCGATATTTACTGCGGTTGCATGATATTTAATATTAAAATAGTATTGGATGTGGTAGAATGTAGACTCTTTGTATAATTACCAATTGAACAGTGAAGCTGTTAGTAATAATAAAATAGTAATGTTTGTAATAGTTTCTCTAATTTGTTTTTGTACGTAGACCGCATGCCGAATCAGCTAAATTGCCGTAGACCACATATTAGATGGTAGACCGCATACCGAAGTGGCACCACAGTTTTTCTGTCTGGTGGCTTCGAAATTATTTTGATGAAAACCGAAACTATGCATTAGGTTACATAATTCTGTACAGTGAGGAGAATCTGTATTAAAATGAATATTAAAATCCCCAAGAATCAAGATTTTCTTAGTAGGGTTAAGTGATTGTAAAGCTCCCTCCAGTACTTCAATAAAAACGTTAAAAGAGCCTGACGGAGGCCTATATACAGTCAATAAATATAACTTATATTTTTCAATATATGCACAACATAATTCAATCTGTCCCTGTATGGACAGATCTTTTACATTATGCCACTCTTTAAAGAGAATGTTTTTATTTATTAAAATGGCTGCTCCGCCTCCCTTACAGTTTGTTCGGCAGAAGGCTGAAGCTGGCAGAAAATTGGAGACTCTTAAGGACCTGTATTCCAGATCTGATAGCCAGTGTTCAGCCAGACAGAGTGCATCCGGTTCTCTCCCAGTCATGAAAGCCTCCAGCTCATTAATCTTATTTTTTATGGACAAAACATTAATAAATAAAACCTTAAAACTAAATTTTGAATAAAATGTCTTATTATAATTTATATTATTTTTGTCTTGTGCAGGACTTACACTTTCCAGTGGTGAGTCTCCATAAACCCCATTCAAAGCTTTTTTGGTAGAGTGGGGCGCTGCAGGTTTATAAAATGGTTTATTAGAGCACCATTTGGCCAAAGTTCATCATCCATGAAGGTGACTTTGTGATTTGAAGGGACGCCCACCTTAAAAGAACTACAGTGGTTGTCTTTTTTGGTTCGTAGTTTATAACATTGAATTCCATTGGTAATTTTTAATTGTTCTAAAGACTCCCTGACATCCTTGGCTTCAGTCTTTGGATCGAGACCGGATATAAATATCCACTCCAATGGACATGAAATTGCGGCTTTTAGAGTGCAGTCATTACTTCTGCCCAGTTTAGGAGCGGGCCTAGTATCCTTATGTGAAGGATGCTTTTTTTTCTTGGATAGCACCTTATTCCATTCATATTTTTGATTTTGGTTATGTTTATTTTCATTTATTGTCTCTGTCACATCATCGTTTGTTTTGTCAAAAACTTCATCTGTCACTACTTCTTCTTCTACCCTTGTGAGATTTAAACACATGCTAAACTGGCTCATTAAACTTTATGAGATGGAAGAAAATCGACTACCTAAAATGTGCTTTCTACGTCAACTGGAAATCACAAGGATAGAGAATAAATATAATTGGGCATCGCAAGTTAAAAATCTGTTAGAATTTGCAAACTGTCAAAGATCATGGAGAGATATCAATGTAGCGTTCCTAAAAGCAAACAAAAATGACTTAATAGACACATTTAAACAAAAGGTAAACCAAAATGTTTTGCAACAACTGAATGACTCATCATTTCTCACTTTTTATAGGGCTTTAGACCTGAGCGATCAACCACAACAGTATCTTCATATTCGAATGCCTCTACAATTCACCAGAACAATAGCACAACTTAGACTGTCGAATGAGTTTTGTATTCGGTTCACTTTTCAAGGACTAACATATAGGATTGATCCAAAGCAGTTATGTACAATATGCAACAAACGTGAGCTGGAAACTCTGCGTCACCTTCTGTTTGAATGTCATATTTACACAGCAATGAGACCACAGAATATTACCAATCTGTTAAATCCAGAACATTTAGCAAACACCCTGAATAATATTACACCCTCTACCGCGAAAACAATTTCAAATCATATATGGAATATTCTGAAGCTACAAGCTTTCGTAATTAACGAATAAAACAAAATTAACGCAAGCTCTAATTTCTCAATGTATTATTAGCGTACCTTAAAAGATTATTAGTAGCACTTACAAAAAAAGTATCCGAATAACTCACAAGTTTGTTTCTTTTTTATTTACTTATTTATTTTAAAATTTATAATGTAAGTAATATTGCAGTTACGTGTTCCCTTAATCTCATTATATATTTATCTTGTTCTTCCTAGATATGTAATTAAGTATATGTATGTGTATGCGGGTAGGTGGGTATAGGTGTGTATGTTTATATAATATGTAATATTTTGTCGATTGCACGCGGTAAAGCACGCGGTAAGATCGCCTGTAAGAATGTGTGTATTTGAGGCATGTACACTTACAATTAATATCTAACTCAATGTTAATTGT
Source organism: Diabrotica virgifera virgifera (assembly GCF_917563875.1). NCBI lineage: Eukaryota > Metazoa > Arthropoda > Insecta > Coleoptera > Chrysomelidae > Diabrotica > Diabrotica virgifera. Next base: position 118,775,138 of record NC_065451.1, on the reverse strand, counting down.
TGCTAACATAGTTTTGTGCTAATAATTTTGGTGAAATATCTGTGAAAATCGTAAAATTCGCCAATATTTGCGTTTATTGAGGATCCAATAATCTACAGCGTTGCCAGTTATTCGCTCCGTTGTTTCTTTATAGTGACGGAGGATTTAAAGTGCGGATTTTGTGACAACACGTTAAGAAGCAATGCCCGAATATTAGGGATTTTAAGGTTGAAGCCTTACCAGTGAAAGGTGAAAATATCTCCTTCAAAATAAGTATCCATCCAGATGACAAGGAAGATTTTTCGAGGCCAGATATTTGGCCTAAAGGCATCATTTTAAGAAAGTTTTGGATTAGTAATAAACGCCAGTTTGAAAATTTTCGTCAAGGTCGAGGAGATCAGACCTTGATATAACTAAAAACGACTCCTGGAAATCAAAATCAAACATATGTGTTTACTATCACAATACTGGTGGTATGCGAACAAAAATACAGAGTTTCCATCAAGCTCTGAGTTGTTCCTGCTATGATATAGTAATAATTGCAGAGACATGGTTGAATTAGGATTATTCTGATGCTGAAGTTGGAGTTCCAGAGTATGACATTTATAGATGTGATCGTGAAGTGTGGTTAAACACTCTAAAGACGCGTGGAGGGGGTGTATTAATCGCAGCTAAAAAAAGCCTTTCTATCCAAAAAATCATAGTTCCTCTTGTTGACTCTGAATATATCAGTTATATCTAACATTTAAAATCAAAACTCAAAATTTTGTTATTGGCTGTGTATATATACCTTCTCCATCACCTTCTCAGTCTTATTTAAGGCATTGTGAATCTGTTGAATATGTTTATAATAATTTTTCAGATAGTTTGTTTGTGTTGGCAGGTGATTACAACCTACCGCAAGCTAAATGGGGAAATGATGAGCTGGGCTTGACACTGACTGGCACTGAAAATGAGTCTGTAAGTATTGTAGCAAATTGCTTTAGTTTCCATAACTTTTTTCAAAAGAATGAGATTTTGAACAACAATGGAGTCTCATTGGACCTGGTTTTTAGTAATTTGGAATCTATTAATGTCACTCCGGAAGTAGATAAAATTTTAGAGAATAGCTTAAATCACACAGCTATCAGTTTTGAACTAGTGTGTGAAGAAAATCTTGATTTTATGAATTATGAGGAATATTTTTATGATTTCAGAAATGGTGACTACTTTTCAATAAATAATTATTTAGCAAGTATAAAATGGGAGGGACTGTTTCTTAGTGGTACAGCTGATAGTATGGTGGTCATTTTTTATGATGTAATTTACTCATTGATAGAACACTTTGTTCCACTTAAGAAATATAAGATCTCTACCTTTCCCTCTTGGTTCTCCTCAGAGCTGCGTAACCTAATTGTATGTAAAAAACAGGCCCACAAACAATATAAAATTAGTAATAGGCAAGATGATTATGACCGTTTCGTGGCTTTAAGAAATCAGTGTGAAATTTTAAGAGCAGACTGTCAGAAACAGTATTTAGATAGGATACAAAACAACATTTCCGATAATCCAAAATATTTTTGGTCTTACATTAAAAGCAAAAGAAATGGGTATAACATACCAACTACAATGGTCTATAATGACAGGGTTGGCTTGAATGTCAAGGACTCTGCCAATATGTTTGCAGAATATTTCTCATGTGTCTACTCAGATGACCAACAAGATACTTTACCTTTTTTTAGTTTTGAAAGTTCGATTTGTTTGAGTTCCATAATACTTACAGCAACTGAGGTCTATGATACTATTGCAAGTTGTAAAAACCGATTATGTGCAGGGCCGGATGGAATCCCAGCCTATTTTCTGAAAAAATGTATATGTGTACTTACAAAACCAATTTTGTTTATTTTTAACAGATCACTTGGTACTGGTAGCTTTCCCAGTCTCTGGAAGAAGAGCTTTTTAAAGCCGATTTTTAAATCAGGTGCAAGGAACGACATATCAAACTATCGAGCTGTCTGTAATCAGTCAGAGCTGCCAAAGTTGCTTGATTGTTTGGTTAGTAAGAAACTGACATGGTGTTTTAGAGGCATTTTTAATCCTGAACAATTTGGCTTTATGAAAGGGAGGTCAACAGATGCCAGCCTAGTTTTGTATGTCAATCATATATTTAACAGCTTTGAAGAGGGATTCCAGGTTGACTCGATCTATACTGACTTTTCTAAAGCATTTGATCAGGTTAACCATGGGGTCCTATTACAAAAACTAAGAGCTTTGGGTATTGTGGATCCCCTTCTTCAGTGGATTTCAGAATTTATTAGCGGCCGTACGCAGGCAGTTAACTTAGGTGTTACTTCGATTGAAATAACAGTTCCATCGGGCGTGCCGCAAGGCTCTCATTGTGGCCCTGTTTTGTTTTGCTTGTTTCTGGTTGATTTAGTAGAAAAAATTAAAAATTGTAGTGTTCTTATGTTTGCTGACAATGTAAAACTGTTTAGAAAAATTCAATCCTGGGATGATGCTGTTATACTACAGGAAGATCTTAAATCTTTTTATGATTGGTGCAGTTTAAACAGAATATCACTTAATATAAACAAATGTCATAAAATGACGTTCTCGAGGAAAAGAAATCCAATTACATTCGTTTATTATATTAATAACTTGCCATTAGCCTCTAAAAATGAAGTATCAGATTTGGGAATCTGGTTAGACACCAAACTGTCATTCTCATGCCACATCAATCAAGTAAAAAACAGGGCGATGAAAGTACTGGGATTTATCCAACGCACATCTGTAGACCTGTCTTTGTTCACATTTAGAAAACTTTATTGTGGTCTCGTTAGGCCCATTCTAGAGTTTGGATCAGTTGTATGGTCCCCATCATACAACTGTTACATTGAACATATTGAAAGAGTCCAAAATAAATTTTTGAGGGTAGCAGCTTATAAGAGTGGATACAGGAGAGAGGAATATGACTATCAGTGGGTAAGAGATAGTCTAAATTTACCAACACTTGAGTCAAGGAGGACATTGTTAGATTTATGCTTCCTACACAAAGTTATTAATGCTTTCATAGATTGTCCTCAATTGATATCACTTTTTAGTCTTAAAGTTCCTAGTAGAAGCAACAGACAATCAGAAATCTTTTCAGTGCCATTTCAGCACACTAATTTTGGTATAAATGAACCGACTACACGATTGGTTCGGAGTGCTAATAGCCTGCCAAGACAAATGGATATTTTTGACTCCAAAATTGTTTTGTTTAAAAAACAACTAAGGGGTATCTTACAATAAGTTTGTTGTAGTTCTGTATTGTTCTTACAATATGTTTGTTTGTATTATTCTGATGTGTTTATTATTTTAATAATTTATTATTGTTGAGGTGTAACTTGTAAAAGTCTTGTTGTGTGTAGAACTTGTAAATGGATGCCGTAAATAAATAAATAAATATAGGTATGTCTATATATGTATAAGTTTGTATTCTAGAACTTACTTGCATTTTTATACTTTTTTAATGCTATTTATATCTAAGTTATTTATGTACATGTAGCGAACTAAATTTCTTGTTATGAAACTGTAAAGTTTTTATAAACAATAAAATTCTATCTATCTATCTATCTATCTACGTCGAATAGTTTCAAGATGCTGAGCAAAAATAGTTTTTAAATTTTTAGATAAAACACCCTGTAACGCAGTAAGGAACCACATTTTATTTAAGTGTTTTAGGTTAAATCTTCGTATTTTGTGCTAAGGTTTCTCCTGTTACTATATGGACAATTTTTAATGAAACACCCTGTATAGGCCACCAGTAATACTTCGCATACCATCTTTTGCCACAAATAAAATAGGAACATGTTAAGCTTAGCAGAAGTATTAAGTAAAAATTAGAAAAAAAATGGAGTTACTACCCTGTACCTCTACGGTACAGATATACAGCGTGTCTACTTGAGTTGGAAACATATGGGAAACTTTTTTATTATTAATTTTACGAAAAAAAGTTATTCTTTATAAAAAGTTCTGCATGCCCCAAAACCTAAGATTCAATCATCAGATATCAAATTTTCTGAATATTATACGAGGTATGTCAAAAAATATGAACTTCGTTCAAGAGTAAAGTACCTTTATTTCTCTCAATATAAAATGCTTATTCTGAAAAGTTGTTTGGAAATAAAAACTAAGCTCAAATATGCAATTACATGCTTCTAATTGGAAAAAAATATTTTCCAAATTTTTCATTTATTGATACTAACTTCGTTTTGATTCATTACACATACGATAACTCTTTTATTATTACTTTTACGAAAAAAAGGTATTCTTTATAAAAAGCTCTGTAGGTCATAAGGCCGAAGATGCAACCAACAGATAACACATTTTATTAATTTTATACGAGTTATGTCAAAAAATATGAATTTCACTCAAGAGTAAAGTACCTTTATTTTTCACAATATTGAAAACAGTTATTAAAAAAGTTGTTTAGAACTAAAAACTATGTGTCAATATGCAATTACATCCTTCTAATTGAAATACTGTGAAATATAAAGGTGCTATAATATTGAGCGAATTTCATATTTTTTGACACACCTCGTATAAAATTATTAAAAGTTGATATATCATGGTTGTGTCTTAGATTTTAGACCATGCAAAGCTTTTTACGAAGAATAAGTTTTTTTCGTAAAATGAATAATAAACGAGTTATCATATTTGTAATAATTAAAAACAATGTTGGGTATCCTTAAATTTGAGAAAAAAATTTTTTTTTTCAATAAGAAGCATGTAATTGCATATTTGATCTTAGTTTTTAATTCCAAACAACTTTTTATCATAATAATTTTCGATATTGAGAGAACTAAAGGTACTTTACCCTTGACCGAAATTCATATTTTTTGACATACCTTGTATTTCAGAAAATTTGATATCTGATGATTGAATCTTAGGTTTTGGGGCATGCAGAACTTTTTATAAAGAATAACTTTTTTTCATAAAATTAATAATAAAAAAGTTTCCCATATGTTTCCAACTCAAGTAGACCCGCTGTATAAACAGCTTAGTATGAAATCCTAATATGTATGCCACCAAACGTCCCATTTTCCCTTCTCCTCGACAATGTTTAATAATCCTTTAACTGAGGGATACCTATGGTTTGTCCATAACGAATTCAATATTTTTCAACAAGGAATTAAAAGGGTTGAACGAAGTACACAAAGTGTTATGGAAGTGAAAGATGTATTGGAATCTACTCTCAGTTTTGACCAGAAGAAAAGATGATTTGACCAGAACCATGAAATTGAAGATGATCAGATAGCAATAGAAATACCCACAGAGCAACAAATAGAGAACGAAATAGAGAGCCTGAGAAATAACAAAAGACCAGGAATAAGAGAAATACCGGCTGAAATGATAAAATCAGTAGCGAAAAGACTACAAAAAGAGATATATGACCTGATAAAAAGAATATGGGAAGTAGAAAAAATGCCAGAAGAGTGGGTCAAAGAAAGGATATGCCCTATATATAAAAAATGTGATAGAAAGCTGTGCGACAAATATAGAGTCATCATGCTACTAGAAATAGTTCCAGTCAGAGGAGAAGAAGGAATAAAGAATTGGAAGAACTATATAAAGAGCCAACGATCACAGCACAGAGAAGGAGCTATTTGGGGTCCATCGAGAGAATAAGAAATAAAAAAATGCCAAAAATGGTACTCTCACAAAGACCAATACAAAAGAGAAGAAAAGACAGGCCAAGGAAAGGACAGTGTGTACCGGGTGTCCCAATAAGAATGGCTCTCGGCCATATCTCAGGAACGGTTTATAGTAGAGCTTTGAAATAAAAAAATTTATAACAAAAGTTGCCTCGGGAAAAGCCTGGAAATTATTTTCATAATTGTGGGTCCACCGTTAGAGGGCGTAATTGAATATCAAAAATAAAAAAATCTAAATTTTACAAAATTTTCCTAATGAAGGGGCACTGGAAATCCGATTATTGTATTCTTCATCAAATTCTGCGCATATTTGATTTAACAAGTTTAACTCTACCTTTGCAAATACGAGGTGGGGGTGAGTGGGAACCTTGTTATGAAAAAATGGCTGTAAGTCCGGTTCTGCTAAATCAAATTTTGAAAACTGGATCTTGTTGAAGACATATATTTTTCTTCAATGTAAGCGTGATAATTTTGAACCATCGTAATAAGTAATAAGCCAGCTGGGAGGCGTTATTTAATTTTTTTCAGAAATCTAGTTTTCTTTGGAAAATATTAAATACAAGTATGCATTTTTAATCATACTTTATAAAATTAGATTAAATTAGCAATAGAGTAGCGAAAACCGCATGTCGATACCTTTTGTCTATCTCAAGATATCTCGAGAAACGTGTAAATTTTATACATAACTGTTACTATCACCGGTAAACTAAGTTAATGAAAAGTAGTGTGCTGGGGAAAAAAACAAAATGACATTTTCCAGATGTCAACGTATAAGATCGTATATGATCCTATCCAAGATGGCGGAAAGTAAAAATGTGCCGTCACCTCTCTCTATAGTAAAAGAGGTAGATTTTGAAGAGAATACATTTAAATGTTGTCAAACGAAGCCTAATAAAGCACTCGTTTGTATAGTATGTGGAAATAGTTATCATATCTCATGTGCTGTGAAAAACAAAGTGAAATTCTTCAAGATAGGGGATTCGCGTGTAATCTGTTGCCAAAATAGTGATGGACAACCCATCGAATCATTTAGTGCCATAGCGATAGAAAATCAGTGGTTAAAAAGGCTGTTAGCTGAAAAAGATGATAAGTACAATTTATTATTAGATAACAATAATCTATTAAAATCAAATAATGAACATTTGCTAGAAAAATTAAATTTATTGAAATCAGAAATAACCAGAACCAAAATCTCACAAAAACCCAACACAACTGCTAATGAGGGTTTAATAAAAACTCAAGGTAATGAAGATAAGACAGCCAGTGTCCAGTCAACGAATTCTAAATACAAAACAAACAATGAAACTGACTCAAATAAAAATTTTAATGATAAAAACACCAAACATGTTGAAAGGAATTCTAATATACAGGGCAATTCAAAAATTACTACAAACGAATTAAATGCACAATTAATGAATATTCAAACCAAACAGACATGTGACTACATTACAAATTTAACTGTCGAAAATGAGGAAAGCACAAAAATGAATCTTAATCGTATCACAATGGGGAGTTCAGAGAATAAAACGAACGATGAAGGATATCAGATTGTGACAAAAAGACGCAAGAAAATAATGGGAACTGGAATTGGTGATAAGGATTTCCATGGAAAATCCGAAAAACCAGACAAAAAATTGTGGCTATTCATCTCAAAAGTTCCGGATAGTGTAAATGCGGATCACATCAAGAGTTTCATAATAACTAAGACAAACTGCGAGGATATACAAGTAAAATTGTTACCAACTGACCAGAAAAGAAGGGATAATCAATGTTTCATGATAGGTGTACTACCTGACTTAAGGGAAGAAATTTACAATCCTGCTTTTTGGCCGAAAAAAATTGGCATTGAACGATTTAACTTTAGGTTAGGAAGAAGATTTTTAGATCGTGAGCATCACAATAGAGGTCTGTCAACTGGAGAAGATAGACCAGACTCTTTTTTAGTCAAGTAAATCCAAGAGAAAATAATATAGTAAATGTTATTTTATAGTTAGTATTTTAATGTATCTTGTACTGTGTTTGTACTATACCACGTTGTTTTATAAATGTAAACTCATTTTTAAAAACAATAAATTTTCTGTCTCTCTCTCTATAAAAATATAATTAATTAAAACAAAAATATAAAGAGAAACAATATTATTAAAATTAAATCTAACACAGAACAAAAAGAACTACTTAGTGACGACCTAAATATTCAAATTGTTGCCCATCATACACTACTCTAGAATACATTATCCAGAGAATACTAAACGCCATTCAAAGCATATCGAGAGCAGAAATTAACACTGTTGTTCAATCTACTCTTGAAAGAGTAAATGTTTGCAACGAAAATGATGGGCAAAAATTTGAACGTTTATGTCATCACTAAATAGTTGTTTTTATTTCTTTGTAATAGGGCTTTTCAACGCTTCTCATTTGTTTCGAGCCTCTGTCATATGCCGTATAATCTGTGTATGATATTAATATACAAGATATGAACAAGGCTCGAAACAAATGAGAAGCGTTGAAAAGACCTAATATACGTTGACAGCTGGAAAATGTTTCTTTGTTGTTTCCATAGCACACTACTTTTAATGAATTATTTCGTTTACCGGTGACAGTAACAGTTATGTTTTTAAATTTACACGTTTTGTAAGATATCTCGAGATAGAAAAAAGGTATTAACATGCGGTTTTCGCTATTCTGTTGTTAATTTTATCTAATTTTGTAATATGTTATTAAAAATGCATGTTTGTATTTAATATTTTCCAAGGAACACTAGATTTCTGAAAAAAATTAAATAACGCCTTCTAGCTGGCATATTACTCAGTAAGTTGGTTCGAAATCATAACTTTTACATTGACGAAAAAGATCTGTCTTCAACAAGACCAAGTTTGCAAAATTTAATTAAGCAGAACCGGACTCACAGCCAGTTTTTCATAACAAGGTTCCCACTCACCCCCACCTCGTATTTCCAAAGGTAGACCTAAACTTGTCAAATCAAATATGCGTAGAATTTTATGAAGAATACGACGATCGGATTTCCAGTGCCCCTTCATTAGGAAAATTTTGTAAAATTTAGATTTTTTAATTTTTGATATTCAATTACGCCCTCTAGCGGTGGTCCCACAATTATGAAAATAATTTCCAGGCTTTTCCTGAGGCAACTTTTGTTATAAAATTTTTTATTTCAAAGCTCTACTATAAACGGTTCCTGAGATATGGCCGAGAGCCATTCTTATTGGGACACCCGGTACAAAGACCTGAAGAAAAGTAACATTGAGAGATGGAAAGAACTAGCATTGGACAGAAAGAAATGGGGGAGGTGGTGAAGGAGTGTATAAAAATACTGAAATGTAATTAAATAAAATGTAATTATAAATGTAAACATTTTAGCACTAGGCCTACAAGGCCTGTTGAGCTTAATAAATAAAAGAAATTAAAAATATTATGTACTAGCGTCAGTGAAGTGTTATGCTATATTGCTAATTATAAAAAGCGGTTCACCATTGGAGAAGATCTTGTTGATCTATTTGAAAAAAAATTCCTTCGTCGAACGACACTATCTATAGATATATTAACAGTATTAGTGCAACTTATTACAAGAATGAAAGAAAGCCCAAAATTTTCAATTCAGTTGGACAAAACAATTGATATTACAGTAGACTCGTGATTATCCGAGGTATCTGGGACCGTGACTACCTCAGATATGGAAAAACTCAGTTAACACTGAGATTGGTTATGTTGATAGAAAAACACGTAAATAACCATATCTGTGGATATTTTAATCACAAAACTAATAACTTTTAAAAAACTCATACAGAAGTAAAAACTTCAACTTGTATTCTCGTATAAAATCGTTTACTAAAAAACTATCTAAAAAGTCATCCAAATGGATTGCAATTTGCATATTTGCATACGAAAACGTTTTGCAATCCATTTGGATGACTTTTTAGATAGTTTTTTAATAAACGATTTTATACCAGAATACAAGTTGAAGTTTTTACTTCTGTATGAGTTTTTAAACTATGGTATACAGCCAACTATTGGGTATTTCCCATTGATTTTATAATACCTTTTACTGTCTATAAAAGATAAAAACATTTACCTTATCAATATTACTGTTTAAAAAAATATTTGATTGATTTTTGCGTAAGCTTCATTCCTGTTTTTGAGGCGGCGATGTTGCGCCAAGGTTGAAAGTTGTAACTCACCAGTTACGACTTTTGCCTCAGTTAACCAAGGGACTCGGATAACCGAGACTCAGATAATCGCGAGTCTACTGTACTAAATTAGCTCAGTTGTTCGTATATGTCAGGCACTTTTATAAAGAAAGCGTGGAGGAAGAATTGCTATTTTGTCATCTTATGAAAACCATATTACTGGGAAAGACATATTGTAAGTTGTAAGTTGACGAATTTTTATAAAACCGAAAGTTTATAATGGAAAAATTACTGTGGAATATGAACAAATGGTGCAAGAGCGTTGACAGGCAAAAATATTGGTTTTAAATCATTTTAAGCTGGGCATTATGATCATATAACTTTTACTCGCTGCTTTATTCACAGAGAGGGTCGTAGCAAAAAATTAGCACCATAAATGAGGGATGTGCTTTAGGATGCTGTTAAAATTATAGATTTTATTAATTCCTGGTTGTACCAACAGATATTAAGCTTAAGACATACCTTAAGCTTAAATATAAATCCTTATGCTGGTGCCACAGTAGCGTATAATGCCGTTAATTATCACATTATTTGACATATTTCTAATGAAATAATCTGATAATTAATGGTATTAGATGCTAGTGTGGCCCCAGTATTAACCTATAAGTTGAACTTAGCTAAGCTGGAGCTTAAGATCTGTTGGTGCAACCAGGCATAAGAGCCCTGGGAAGGAAATGGATAAGGATACAAATTCCAACTACACATCTTTATCTTGATTGTTACATGAGGAACTAAGATGGTTATCAAAGTTTAAGATTATTGTTATTAAAGTACGAAATTGATATATTTTTAAGTGAACGAAAACGTCAACTTGCTGTTTTTTTTTTCATGGGGTCACCAGGAGACTCGCAATCATAAAATGGGGCCGCGGATGAAAAAATCATAAGAAGCTATGGTCTAGATATACCTACCTATAGTTAATACAAAATACAGGAAAAATTTAAGAATACGATTAATGCCGTTATAAATAAATCAAAAAATAAGCATATTACTTACATTTTAGTTGTCGACAATACATTTACATTTTGTCACATAAAGCTTCAAGGGTTTGATTATAGATTCATCTTTTAGAGAGAATTATGTCTGCAGATTTAACATTTATTCATTTCCACTTTAAAACAGCGTATCATATACCATCTCTCAACATTACCTAAACCCAGCTCGCGTAACTTACTATTCATTTCATTATGACCATTTGATGATGAGACCAAGTGACCAAGTTATCCTAAGTTAAACCTAAAAAGCAAAAATTGCCAAAAATGGCCGTCTCCACCTCCATTAGTCTCGAACGAACTGTCAAAAATGGCCGTCTCACGCTCACGTCTCTCGTCTTTGTCTTTGGCTGCTGTTGCGTGGTTGCTGTCAAGTGTGGTCAAGCTGTGCTCAGCGTTGCCACATTTTATTTACGAAATCTACTGCATGTTTTGCCAAAATCTACTAAAATCTACTAAATCAAAAACTAAAATCTACTAAATAAAAAACTAAAATATACTAAAACTTTAATAACATATTTGTATAAATAATTTATGATTTTGTTTTATAATAAAAACAACAGCGGTAATGGCAGTAATCGATTATTTATTTGAGTGAACTGGTAAACTTGAAATTTTTTTGTTAATTATTAAAAATATTGTAAAAAATGTACGGTTTTTACGTAATTAAATTTATGTCAAAAAGTGAAATTCAGTAGTATTTTGTAATTATGTATATCCATATAAAACAAATCAAACCTTTACCGATTTAGTAATTATTCAATATTGACAACTATCGATTAAAAATCGAAAGCGGCCATCATCTGTCATTTGACCGAAGTCATCTGTCATTTGTCATATGAAATTTTTATTTTGTCTATAATTTAAAAAATCTTAAATTGTGAATTACAAATTTAAGTAAATTCCACTTCAGGAATTTCTAAAATTCTAATTAAAACATTCTTAAATTGTTAATGTAAGTAAATTCCACTTATACAATAATTTTACAGCACAAAATAACTATAATATTGAACAAAAAGAGGTTATGTTTATATGTTTACTAACAAACAACCCAGACGAGCAGGAGGCACAAATTGGAATTGGAAAGGAAGTAAAAAGTAAAGTAAGTAATAGCCGAAGACGAAGGAAGAGGAAGGAAGTCGGAAGCCATTTCCGGTTGTTTCCTGTTTCACACATGCTCATGACGATGAAAGAAAAGCGACGTTGTCAGCTTTTTTTGGAACAAGAAAGCGAAAGCTTAAAAATTATTTTAAAATGTGATAAATACTAAAAAAAGCAAATTTCATTTTATTCATAACAAAATTTTGAAATCTACCAAAAATCTACTAAAAAATATTGCCTACTAGAATTCTTACAAAAATGTCAAAAATCTACCAAAAAAGTAGAAATCTACTAAATGTAGTAACGCTGGCTGTGCTGTGCCACCTGTGCTGTGGATGCCGTAGTTTTAGTTATTTCCGGCAGGGACGCCAGCCCAGCCAGGGAGGCCACCATGAAATGCTACGCTGTTGCCAAAATTATCGGTTGTTATTGGAAATTTTGTAGGTTTGTTCCACATAATAGGGAACAAATTGTTTCCTATTCTGTGGTTTGTTCCAATCCAACGAAGAACCAAAATAATAATTAAACATTACCTTCGTTAAAAAAATATGAAACATTTTTTTTTGTTCTGATTCTGGCCTTGGTTTATAACCTTTAGCCACGTAATTAAATATAAAATTATTATTCATTCATAAATACAAAATTGTCCAGTATACACTTAAAAATAAAGAATAAAGCTTACAAATAACAATGTCTACTTACTATGTTAATAAATACAACAACTATGCTAATTTTTTTTTCACTACGGTAGGAACTAAATCCGATTCATCCTCGCGGAGATTTAGAACCTCGTAATGATTTTTTTTTATTTATTTATTTTTTATTTTTATTTTTAATTTTTTTATATATTTTTTTTATATTATAAATATAAAAAAATAAATATGAAACATGATATTAAAACTTATTTAAGAAGAAATAGACTACTGATTATGTCCAAAATAAGAAGGTTAAAAGGTAACACAACTTTAAAGGGGTTTTATTGGTTCATAATATGGTCAATGGTCTAATTAAAAAACCGCGCAGTGGTCCTTTTAAAGGGGTGCGTTTTGAGAAAGGGTGAATTAGCTCCTATATACTAGTGTGCATTAGCGTGAGTTCTTTGCACTTTTCGTACATATAAAGCTGGGCCTAAAAAAACTGATACGACTCTTAGTAAGATTTGATCATTTCGAGCAGTTTATTTAATTGGTTTGACATTATAGGTTCGTTCCAACTTGATACAAAACCTTTCTTGAACGGTTACGAGTATGCGCAATAACAAAAAATGTGTTACATTGCTGTTACATTGTTATTGCGCATGCGCGTAACGATTCAAGAACGGTTTTGTATCGAGTTGGAACAAATCTAATATTATATATATTATGACAGACAAATAATAAAATAAACAAACAAACAACAAACAACTGATTGCATAATGTTAATTCATAAATTGAAATAATTATTAACGTGCACATTTTGATATTACATATTTTTAATTCTTGCAGTTTTCGCATCTTCAAAAGGATTCTCCTCTAATCTCTCCAAAAGCGTAGGATCTTCATGAGCGGTAGATATTTTTGGTCTCCCAGAACCTTGCTTTCTTTCGAGAGTTTCTTGTTCTCTTCATCTTTTATTAATATTAAAAACTGTTGTTTTACAATGTAGAATCGTACAATTCTTGCTTTTAGTTCTTTGTAACATGTGGAGCCATTTTTTCAGCTTGAACAGAATAAGTTATGTGACAAATTTTAAGATTCGGCAGTGACAGTGACACTATGTAAATGATAAGTATTTATCCTTCAAAATATACTGCTCAATTTTCTACAAAATACGCTTTAAGAGTCGTATCAGTTTTTTAGGAACCAGCTGTACATCTACAGGAAAGTTGTTCCAAATTAAATTTACTATCGAAATGTCACCTAAAGTCAAAAATATATTTTTTAATATATGTTTTCAAAAACTAAGCACAAAAACATAAAAGAAAGCGATTGTGTTTTTTGCCCCATAACTTTTTTCTATGGGTATACAGTATGTCCCAGACTAATTTATCCAGGCTATATCTCTTAAAGGAATAGAGATTTTCGAATGCGACAAAAACTGATCTATTCCATTTGTATTACACTTTAATATGGCTTAGAAAAAATCATCCCCTTAGTTACAACCCCTAACTTTAATTTTTTTTTAATAGCACCCTATACAGTTTTTATAGTTTTGAATGTGGTCTTCTGTCGTCTATTCAACAGATTTTGTAAAAATAATATCGGTTCGTAAGTAATCGAGAAAATATCAGTTTCTTTTTGTCAATCATGTGTCCCAGACACAGGCTATATTTCTTAAACGAATACAGATTTCCAATGGGGCAAAAACTGATCTATTCCATTTGTAATGCACTTTGACATGGCGTAGAAAAAATTATCCCATCGCCTAAATATTCATCCCTTAGTTACAACTAGAGATTTAAAATTTCCCGAAAAATTGAGTGCAGGAAAAAAACCTGTTTTTTTCCGGAAAAAGACGGGAAAAATACGGAAAAATTGAAATTTGTAACCATATACTAAACAAATTCTGCATCCCGTATCAAAATCGATAAAATTAGTATTAGCGGATAAATCTATATTATCATAAGTGCTTTTTATCTTTACTCTAATAGCACAAGGACGTCCAATAGACGTCCATAGGACGTCCTTCACGGACTTTAAGGACGTTCGTTTTCGTCCGAGGAACGTCCTTTATACGTCATATTTTGGTCCAAATGTCGCGCTACCGAGCATCCGTTGGACGTTCATCTAAGGTCCGAGGGGACGTAAATTGGACCTTAATCGGACGTCCTATGGGACGTAAATTGGACCTTAATAGGACGTCCTAGTTTAGTCCAAATGCCACGTTGCCAAACGTCCAATGGACGTCCACCTAACGTCCAATGGACGTCCATCTAACGTCCAATGGACGTCCACCTAACGTCCGAGGGGACGTTCGGTAGACGTCAATTGGACCTTCATAGGACGTCCCAGTTTGGTCCAATGTCGTGCTGCCGAACGTCCATCTAACGTCCTGAGAGGACGTTATTTGGACGTTCATCGGACGTAAAAAATACCTTCGGTGGACTTCAATGAAGAATGTATGTATTTTGAATTTTGGGAAAAAAAATAAGCATGTTAAAGGAACTTTTATTACAAAGTACATTAAATTACATCATAATATATTAATTTATTGATATTTATTTATTAACAACAAAGGGGACAAACTTTCAAATTATACATGAATTCAGCATTAAGGAAATACATAATATACAATTATTACCTATAATTCGTCCGTTATAACTTTTCCCATGCGTCACGAATCATTTTCAAACAAATTAAGTCAAAACATAAAGTGAAACGAACGTCGATGTGTATATACATTTTGTATACTGTATACTATATACTACACACATCGGCGTACGTTTCACTTTATGTTTTGACTTAATTTGTCTGAAAATGAATCGTGACGCATGGGAAAAGTTATAGCGGACGAACAATATTACTATCTCTATAAAATTATAAATAAAAATAAAATAATAAATTAATAGTATAAAGTACACATTTATTTAAACAATGTAACATTTTGAATTTTAGTGCTTCAAATAGTACCCAAAGCTATTGATATTGCTACTGTAACAAATCATCTGAAGTAACCGCCCTGTATTTATATCTAATGACCAAATGAACAGTGATTTACTGAACACTATGTAATAATTCGAATATTTCGAGTAACTGTGCATAGGAATGGGAAAACCTACCGGTTTAAACCTAAAACCGGTTTTTTTACTTCGCAATAACCGGTTTTACCGGTTGTTTTTTTCTCCCGGTTATAACCGGTTTTTTCTTTTTAAAGTAAAAACCGGTTATTAGGTTTTTACGGTGATTAGGATTAGGTTAGGTATTATTTTAGATCCCAATCATAATTATTATTCTCAAGTAATTATTCCAAACAAAACCATAATTCAAATTTTATTATAAAATACAGCAGCAAACTGAAAGTGCAATCTCACATCAGCCAGAAACAATTATTAAGTTTTATTATATTTCCTTGAAAAGATACCTATTTGTAATCATAATATTTACATAAGAAGTGATCTGGTTGAATTAGACGCAAACATCATCTATTTTTCACACTTAACTCTTGACATTGAAAGTGGGTGAATGACTTTTTCTGATTACCAAAAATAATGCTCTGACTATGAATATCGAATTACTGATTACGAATATAAATCTCCAAGAATTTCGCGACGTTTTCAAAACGATACACTCATACAGGAAGTATTAAATGAGTTAAAATGTACCTATTCTACAAGTATACAAACGTGTTAAAAGTAATACATGTTCTTTCGACTTTCGATAGTACTAATTTTGATCATATTGATATCGAGTCTAATGGAGTATCGCAAACTAAAGTGTTTTGTAAATGTAACTTTGTAGCCTATTGGATTAAAAAAACCGAAAACCGGTTTTTCCAAAAACCGGTTTTTTTCTCCGGTTATAACCGCCAGGTTAAACCGTAAGCAAAAAAAAACCGGTATAACCGAAAACCGGTGTTTTTGTCAAAAACCGCCATCCCTATGTGCAATAGAGTACTTTGAATCCTATAAAAATCTGATGTATTTCAATTGTTTGAAAAACAATGTGTCCATATTTCAATGATAAATAAATATATAAAAAATTTGAATAATCCAACTAAGAAAATAATTGGATGAAACGTATTCAAAACAACACCATGTCGACATAATGTACCTACATTGTTTAAAATAGTATTTTTTAAACAATGGTATTAGGATACCATTAGGTATACCATATTTAGGACTTACAATGGTAAGTCAGATAATAGGAAAAACATATTGTGAAATGTATAATAATATCGAACTAAATTAAAAATTCAACGAAACTGCGTAGAAGATCGTAAATTATCCAAAAAAAAATATAAAATTGCATAGAAAATATACATGAGGTATAAAAAAGTATCCAATAATCGAAAAATGTGCTAAAATACAAATATGTACCTATATGATAAAATTGTAAACAAATTTTTTGTTTATTGAAATAAGGTTTCGACAACATAACACAAAAATTAAAAATCTCACTGTTTAAAATGTTTGGATGTCATCCTCCTCGGCGTTTGTTCTCCTCTAGGCCATCGATAATCCATAGGCTATGTCGTGACGGTAGTAGCAGAGTCTGAATGCTTCTTCTTCGGCGTTCAGTTACCAGAAAGTGACTGGCTACCCCGGGAAACTCCATGAGATGTATGGAGTTGATGACTTCCAAAACTCCTCATCCGGTCGAGGAATCAGGAACATGGACTGCTTCGGCACTTCAGAATAACTCCAGGAACAGGAATCCTCAGCGTAGTTGATTAAAATGTTGGGCGCCTATGTCATAGGGGCACATTATAATCCATTGGATGGACCTATGCGTTGATGCTCTAAATGGCCCGATGAGGCGGCCGAATAGCCTGTGTTATGCTATGAAACAGGTCTTCATTTCTTTACATAATAATATATGTAGTATATTTATAATATTATACAATTTGTATAAATATCTTATAATTTCTTAAATTATGAAAATAAGTGGTTGATGAATAAGACACTAGGCGGGAGCCCTAAAGACGACAATGACTGAGAGATAAGCTCTCGAACTTCGAACTGATATCGGCGAATCGAAAATCTATCGCCTATCGTTTTAGTTTTTTGAATAGAGAAACCAGGTAGTGTGGGCGATTTTCAGACGTCCAGAAAACGTCCGTATTCCGTCCAGTACGGACGTCCAAAGGACGTTCATATTTATTCCACCCGAAGGACATCCAACATCGGACGTCCGAGGGACGTACATATTTAGTCCACCGAAGGACGTCCAACGTCGGACGTCCGAAGGACATCCATTTATAGTCCATAGGCATTAAGACTAAAATTGGACCTATTTTGGGCACGTATCTTCAACTTCAAAAAGATGATCTCAAGATTTATCTGTAGTACGTAGTACGTAGTTATATTATTATGTTATACGTAGTAATAAAAATTATATTTTTGCTTATTAGAATTAGATAATTAGCAAACTTATATTATCTTGGTAACTAAAATAATAAAACATTGTAACAAATAATTTACAAATAAGATTTTCACACTTTACAAAAAAACAAAAACATGTTTTGGACATTTAGCTGTGCAATTTTGAATTAAATATTTATTATTTCGATTTAAACTAAGTATTTTATTAACATAGACAAAGAATGTATACACGCCGCTGCCTTAAAAGCACTAGGGCGATATGAAAAAACCGTACATCGAAAACCGTATTGGTGGGATCAAGATATTTCGCACAAAATAACAAAGAAAAAAAATTGTGTCAAAAATATCTGAACACAAAAAACATGGAAGACAGAATACATTATAAAAGAATGCAAGCGAGGGTCAGAAGAAAAATATGTCAAAAGAAAAACGAATCCTGGACAAAAAAGTGTACCATGCTAAATACATACATAGGTGGAAGCCAAAGTTCAGAAAGTTGGAAACTATTAAAAAATTTAAGAAACGGCAGAAAGAAAGACATTATTCAGTCCATATCACCACAAACTTGGGAAGGATACTTTGACAATAATATTGGCGTATATACCCTCTAGGGCGTTATAATAAGATATAAAAAAATAAATAAAGGGTATTATATAATACTTAACTGACTTCGAAATATACCATTCGGACATTAAATTTATTATTTATACTTTTAAATTTCAATAAAAATGAGCTTACATTAAAAATGGGGATTCTAATGTTACTTTTAATTACAGTCCATACAATATGTTACATTATGTTATTTTAAATTATTATTTCATCGATATGATCCGTACAATATAGATACCGTTGCACGTCATCCGTGTCATCGCACGTGACGTCACATGATACCAACATGAAATATTTAAGTTGTAGGTCTGTACCTTTTTAGAATGGTTTAGCTAAGTACACTGGAATTACTGCCACTAGACATATTTTATTATATACACGTAGAAATAATATTGAAAGATTTATATTAATGTAATTTTAAAGAAACACCCTAACTTGTTTCATTTAATTTGTATAAGTGGAATATAAAACGTTTTTATAAAGCACACTTGTTCGCATTTCACTCTAACTGCGATCGAACATTTTGGTATAAATTGGTAACATTTATTTGACAGTTGCGGTATTGACACTTCAGATTTGTTTTTATTCTTTACTATAGGTTTTTGTTTTATTATATATATATATATATATATATATATATATATATATATGTTTGTAAAACGTAAAGTTTGGGGACATTGTACAAATCGAACATTTGTTGTATACATTCGTATACATTTATATTGTCATCACAAAAAAATACGAATTTTTGAAAAATACAGTATTTTAAAGAAATGGTCATGTACTGTAAAGTTTGAGAACATTTATTTTTGTAAAGTGTCAACTTTGAGGACTATTTTTTTAACAGTATTTTTTTGTATATTTGGATATACATTTAGTTTTATCATATCTGGTGTTTTATTGTAAACACTAAAGATCACTTTACTACAAAAATCAAGTTGTTGTTCTGTCTCAATAAAAGACGAAGGATGATCTTATCCAACAAATATTTTTTATATCACGGCCCTTCGTTTTGAAAATTGCTATTTAAATAGCACTTAATATATATGCAAACTTTTAGCAATCTTGACCAGATTGCAATAACATTCCAGTAATCCAAAAATATAATATATTATTGCACAAGATTCTAACAATAATGCATCAACATCGTGAAAATAGATGACATAGATTTTTTTATCTTACGTCAGTAAAATACCATCAATTTTATTGGGCGAGATTGTCGCAATATTGCAGAAAATCATGGAAATAATCGTTTGAATTAATTTTGAAGCAGTCAAATACCATAATACATATATTGTTGCCCAAGATTGTAGCAAGATCATGAAAATGATCAGAAACATTTCTCTCTCCACCTTCCTCTGTTTCAATCAAAAAACCCAGTCATTCTTTCAAACAATATTTCTACTCAAACACTAATGACTTTTCGGAAATTATCTAAATATTCCTGTCATTAAACAAACATATTTAAAATTCCAATTCTCTTTACCTCTATTTTTCTAAAAACTACTAATTACATCTACCTGTGGTTTTATCTTTTCCGTAAACAATCTTTTAAAATTTATATTCCTAAATCACTTTCACTTCACTTTTATTTACAAATGTATTTTATTTTTCAGGGAAAAACTAATTAAGGAGAAATCTACTACGTGAAAGCTACTTTCTAATAAATATTTACAAATCAATATACAGGGTGTATCAAATTTATGTGCCCGCGTTATATTAAAAAAATAAAAATTTTATTCTATCTTTGATTGATAGATTGAATACACAATAACATCCCTGCCTTGTTTTGAGATAAAATCGTTTTTAATAAGTGCAACGAAAAAATGATTTTTCTCGACAACAACAGTTTTCTCTTATGTCAAAATAATTATTCCCGCCTGAAAAACAATTGCTTCCTTTGTCCCAGTGTCTGTACTTATATGGGATTGGGTACGTTTTCGATCGAAAATTTCCTACATCTTTAACCTCAAATGAATGTTCATACTTTTTGGCTACTCTGTTTTCTTCATTTATTAGATTTTCATACTGCCTCAATATTACACGCAGTTCCTTCTCCTTTTCTTCTCCACATGTCAATTTTCTTTCGTTTTCTTCCGATTCTTTACACATGTTTATTGTGTATTCTGCCTCCTCAATTTTGCATACTTCTTCTTCAAATATCCCAGTTTCAATTGTATCTCTTTCGCCTTCCTTTTTTATTCTGATCTCTTCTTCTTCTGGGCTCATCTCTTCTTTTGAGGAATCCCAAGCTTTATTTTCTTGTATCACTCTTTTTTCTTCTTTTTCTTCTTCTGGGCTCATCTCTTTTTTCGAGGAATCCCAGGCTTCATTTTCTTTACTTATCTTCTGCAGCTTTCTCCTCTTTCTTTTCTGTCCTTGCTTCATTGCCAAATTCATTTCCACCGTTTGTTTTTTGTCTAAATTATCCTTTTTCCGTTTCTCATGTCCCTTGTCCATTTCCAGAATGTCCTGTTCTTTTTCTTTTGCTTGTTTTGTTTCCTGTTGATTGTCATCCATTTTTTGTTGTGTTTCCTTCATGGCTCGTTTTGTTTCTTCCTGATTTTCTTGCATTTTATCCATTTTCTTTGATGTTTCTTCCATGGCTTGTTTCGTTTCACGTTGATTTTCATACATTTTTTTATCCATTTTTTGTTGTGATTCATCCATTTTCTTTGATGTTTCATCCATTTTTTGATCCATTTTTTGTTGTGATTCATCCATTTTATCCATCTTCTTTGATGTTTCTTCCTGATTTTTATCCATTTTATTTAATATTTCATCCCATTTTTGTAACTGGAGTTGCATCAGTTGTAATAATTTATCTATTCCTGATAATTCCTGTTGTTCTGATGCCATGATTGTTGTTTCGAAAATGTCTTCTTGATCTATATGTTCTTCTTGTTCCAAATGTTCTTCTTGTTTTTTGTTTTCTTTGCTTTTGCTTCTGGTTATCGACATGTAGTTAAAATTTATCCCCGCCTGATACGAAATATTTCAAAAATTTTAAATATATCAACTTTTTCCGACGGGCAAATAAATTTTCCTTCAGCTGTTTTTCCTTTTCCTATCCTTTCAAATTCACAACCAGAGATACTTTCACGCCTTACGTTGGTTCGCCATGTTGTTATGATCTGCTTATTATTTTTATATTAATTATTATTTATTTGATCAATTATTTAATTAACACAAATCATACATAAAAATTATTAAGAAAAAATCTCAGGGTGCCTTTTGCAAAAAAAAATTAATTAAATTCTCTTAGGTTATACTTATCCTTTCTCGTGGCTTCAGTATCTCTTAGTTGATCCTTATCGGGATAAAATAGGAAAAGGAAATAAATAGAAAAATCATAAATAAACACATACAAATACCTTTATTATAAAAAGCAATGCTCTGTAAATTTATTAATTAAATCCTGTGGGCATAACTGTCCAAAAGAAACCTTTACCATTTAAATTAATCTAATTCAAACAAATATTTATTGCTTTGTTCTTGATACTATTAATAAAACAAGCTAAACAAACAAATTTGGTATTCGCAAATTACTTATACTTCCTATTAAATTTTTGAAATATTTAAATCTTAAATGCATATGCTTTTACGTAAAAAAATTAACTTCTGATTATAAAAAAAATCTATCACATAGGTTATTGACTGACCTTTTTGATTCACACACAATGATGTCTCCTCTTGACCCAAACAGCTCCTCCTTGTTGATTATGTTAGGCTACCAATCAAAGCCCTCTCCGTTCTCAGCAAAAATCCAGCAGCAAACCAGCACTATTTCTCCCAAAACACAAGCCAGGCTCCTTTTGACCAGTACTCGTTCAATAAACTCCAAAACTCTCTCCTCTCTTTCTCTCAACAATAATCTCCTGAGACCCAAGTATCTTTTTCACTTGGTGTCACAAATTATTTTAATAATGATAATTCTTGTAACTTACTCTCTTGGACTTTACAGAATCAAAGAGGTATTTCTTCTCGATTTGATTTGTCTCTCGTTCAACTTTCAGCTACTCTCACTATCAAAACAAAACACTAGTACTTGCTTCTGAACTACTCACGAAAACTTTTGACTGCTTCTTTCGGATGCCGGTAACACAATGATCTTTTCTTTTCCAAAATGTCTCAACATTCAAACAAAACTTTCCCCATTCCAAATTGCCAAGCCAATCAGAAACATTTCTCTCTCCACCTTCCTCTGTTTCAATCGAAAAACCCAGTCATTCTTTCAAACAATATTTCTACTCAAACACTAATGACTTTACGGAAATTATCTAAATATTCCTGTCATTAAACAAACATATTTAAAATTCCAATTCTCTTTACCTGTTTTTCTAAAAACTACTAATTACATCTACCTGTGGTTTTATCTTTTCCGTAAACAATATTTTTAAACTTATATTCCTAAATCACTTTCACTTCACTTTTATTTACAAATGTATTTTATTTTTCAGGGAAAAACTAATTAAGGAGAAATCTACTACGTGAAAGCTACCTTCTAATAAATATTTACAAATCAATATACAGGGTGTATCAAATTTATGTGCCCGCGTTATATTAAAAAAATAAAAATTTTATTCTATCTTTGATTGATAGATAATAATATATAAAAATCACCAATTTATTAAGTCTGGCTGCAATCTTACATAACTCAAATACCATAATATGTTATCCTGCAAGATTTTAGCAATATCATGAAAATAAATAAAAATCATTGATTTTTTAGTTTTGCTGCAACCTTGCAGCATTCAAATATAATATATTATTGCGCAAGGTTGTAGCAATATTGCAGAAAAATCACGAAAATATATAAAAACGATCGATTTTTGTAATCTTACCACCATCTGGAAACAGCCATCAGATATAATATATTATTGCTTAAGTTTGTATCAATAATGCTGAAGGATCATAAAAATAGATAAAAATTATCAAATTTTTGGATCTTACAGCGATCAAACAACATAATATATTATAGGTCTGGATCCCGCGTATGAAAAAAAGTTGATTAATAGCAAGCTGAAAATTTGTTAATACCTTAAGGGTGTCTAGTCGGACAAACTTTGATATATGGGAACTCTGGAACAGGGGAAGTTTTAATTGTGGAACAGGTTAAAAATATAGAACGTCAGACCACGAAAACATCACATGTATTTTGTCCGACAGAACTTCCAATTGATTTGTTAGCCTTTCATTAAACTCTCATGCAAAAATCAGACTGCTATTTATGACCAAATAAGCATTTTAATGAGTGGAACACGTAGAACATGTCAAATTACAGGAATTATGACAGGTGATAAATAGCAGTCTGATTTTTGCATGAGTTTAATGAAAGGGTAACAAATTAATTGGAAGTTCCGTCGTACAAAATACATGTGACGTTTTTGTTGTCTGACGTTCCAAATTTTTAACCGGTTTCACAATTAAAATTTCCCCTGTTCCAATGTTCCCATATATCAAAGTTTGTCCGACTAGACACCCTTAAGCTATTAAAAAATTTTCAGCTTGCTATTAATCAACTTTTTTTCATACGCGGGATCCAGACCTATTATTGCGCAAAACTATAACATTAGATAAAAATAATGGGAACGGGTCATTTTGTTCAACTCAAAATGTTGCAAATAGATTGCAGCACTTTTTTACTTTAATTGAATTGCTATGGTATCTACAGACTTCAAAACGATATGAATATATATAATCTGTTCTATTTACGATTCTTAATATCAGATTATTTTTGTCAAAAAAGGGACAGATATCGAGCTATAATATTGCAAAAACTTTATTTAAAACTAAAGTTTAAAGAAATATATAACAACTTTTCTAATTGTACATTTAACATATAATGTAAATAACAATTTAACAACAGATATGTATGCTCAAAAATAATGTTATTTTTATAGAGGGTTTGTGTTTTCTTTGGCAGATCCATTTTAGGGCGGAGGAAATCTTGACACTAAGCAGGTAGCGAAATAAACTTCCGTTTACATGTCAAAATGGAATAAAAAAAAGTATAGCACTCCTCTGTCATTCCGATAGATCCATCAGCGAAAAACGTAAATACCTCTAACATACGTGCTTGTGGCTATTACGATTTTAATAATGAAACCACTAGTCCATTTTTTCACGGTTTTTGCTCTAAATTTTAAAGAACCGGTTGAATTGACATGAAATTTGGCATACGCATAGCTTACATGTCAAAGAAAAAAAGTGATATTGCGCCGATGTGTGCTTTTGCCCTGGGGGTGACTTTCACCCCCTCTCGGGGGTGAAAAAATATAAGTCCAAAATAAGTCCGGAAATGGATAAACTGACTAATTTTAAGTAACTTTTGTTCTATAGAGCTTTTTCGCCAAGTCAACACTTTTCGAGTTATTTGCGGGTGAATATGTTCATTTTTCAACAAAACAACTACATTTTTAGACGGTTTTTCACAAGTAACTCAAAAAGTAAGTATTTTGTCGAAAAAAACGTTCTTAGCAAAAATATAGCCTGTAAAAAAGTAAAAAAAAATGGTGTACGCGTTAGGTCTCTTGACCTCGTAAAACCAGAGTTATAGCCAATGAAAAATAGATTCATGTTCACCAAATTTCAAATAGAATACTTCGAAGTTAAATATACAAAAAATTAAGCACTTTTTGGGGAAAACCCATTATAACTGTTTTAAAGTTTTTAAAAAGGCTTTATTTCTGTTTTTATAAAATGTTTCTAGCATTAAATTTAAGCAAGTTATGGTCAAAATAAAGTTGGTCCCTTTTGTCTTGGCAAAAAAAATCGGGAAGACCACCCCATAATTAGCATAGCAGCTTAAATGAAATTAATCGTTACCGCTCCACAAATTATTTTACTTATGTTGTGTTTATATGATCTGTAAGTTTCATCGATACAAAGTGCTTATTTTGGAAAAAATTTCATTTTAAAATAAAATTTTTTAAAATTTTAATTTTGAAAAATATGCTTTTGTTCAAAATAACTTAAAAATTGTTAGAGATACCAAAAATCTCTAAAAACAAAAAAAGTCAGCATTGCTTTTTTGAATATCATGTATTTTTTTGGTTTTCTGTTAGACAAAAATTGATTAAGATTTGGTGTTTCTAAATTTTGCATACATTCGTGATCAGTGATTCGATCAACCCCTTTAAACTACAGCCCTTTCAAAAATAAGTACTTTGAACCGATGAAACTTACAGATCATATAAACAATACATACACGAGTCAAGAAACTTGTGAAGTCGTAACGATACGTTCATTTGAGATAATAATTAGGGGGTGATTTTCCCGATTTTTTACCAAAAAAAAAGGGATTAACTTTATTTTGAGCGTTGATGCTAGAATTTTTTTTATAAAACAAAAATGAAGTTTTTTTGAACACTTTAAATAAGTTGTAATGAGTTTTCCCCGAAATGTGCTTCATTTTTGGTTATTTCACGTTAAAATATTCAATTTGGATTTTGATGAATATGAACCTATTTTTAATTAGCTATAACTCTGCTTCTACTATTTATAGAAACGTGATATATACACCATTTTTTAAAGGCTATATTTTTGCTACGAATGTTTTTTCGACAAAATACTTACTATTTGAGTTATTTGCAAAAAACCGTCTAAAAGCGTGGTTATTTTGTTGAAAAAATGAACATATTCACTGGCAAATAACTCGAAAAGTAGTGACTTAGTGAAAAAACTCTATAGAACAAAAGTTACTTAAAATTAGTCAGTTTATCAATTTCCGGACTTACTTTGGAAGAATACTTTTTCACCGCCACGAGGGGGTGAAAAGCACCCCCGGGGCAAAAGCACATATAGGCACAATATCACTTTTATTCTTTGACTTGTTAGCTATGTGTATGAGAAATTTCATGTCAATCCAAGCGGTTCTTTAAAATTTAGAGGTTTTGCAATATTTTACCGTTAAAGAACGTACTACACAATTCGTATTTCTAGAAAGATCAATTAAAAATTAATTTGAAGTTAGTGCTAATGAATTGTTACATATTTTGCTATTAACCCTTGCAGGACCAACCTTTTATTAGAAACGGCGAGGACCAAGGAGGGTCAATAAATGTCCACACATGAATTAATCAAAAACGTGCTTCTTTATTTAATAGTTATTTATGATATAAGTGTTAAAAGTACACGTTTAAGGCACGCATGTGAAAGTTTGCAGAATGGGCGATAGCGAGTTTTTTCACCCCCTCTCGGGGGTGAAAGTCACCCCCAGGGCAAAAGCACACGTCGTCACAATATCACTTTTTTTCTTTGACTTGTTAGCTGCAAAATAATACACAACTGCACAACGCTAAGAAATATCAAATATTATTATGTCGGAAGTTGAACTCGAAATACCACAAGTCGTACACAAATACTGACCTGAACGACAACCGTCACATGTTCGTAAAACGCGTATTTGATTGGCTGGAAAAAGCGAGCATCTAAATATCAACGAATCAAACGTAGGTTAGAAATAGATCGCTTATCTATGTACGCTGCATTATTTTTATATTTAATCACGGAACTACCACTTTTTCCGTCACATCCAACTTAATGGGTTAGAAAGAAATCGAAAAACTATGACGCACTGAAAGAAGCCTCTGAGAAACTCTTTACTTATAAACTTTTGTGTAATAAAATGTGTATGTATAAATTCATATTATAAAGGTGCTATGTTAATATTTTTTTGTTAATTTCACAATATGGATTTTTTCCCAAAGTTCTATGACTGTTAGTTTCTGAGATATTGCCGGCTGCTTTTGGTTGCCGGTTGCCGGATAAGATTGCTTAATGAATCACCCGGTATATTTTTATTAGTTTTATATCTCTATGTACTTAAAATTCACATTTTTCATTTTAGTGCCAAATTCAATTAGTCAAAGGTCCATACATTTATATCTCACAATACTGAAAATCGTAACTATAGGAAAGTCCAAAAATTTTAAGCCTGTAACAATACAATAATTAAGCTCGGGATTAGTATATTCCTTTCAATTCACAGAGTATTGTAAATTTCCGAAGAGATGCAAAAAGGGGATTATTCTTCTTTGAGATAACTACAATAAAGTCAGTCAGTAACAGGTAACAGAATGGGGTATAATCAGGGCCGTGCCGTGCTATGATGCGGCGAGGCATTCGCATTCGGCGGCATTACAAGGGGGGCGGCATTATCAGTACAATCAAAAATTAAAGTAGTGTCAGATTGTGTAAAAATGTTGTCAGAAACTATAGAAAAACTGAAAAGTTAAAGACAATATGGCTAATGAGCAAAGGAAAATTTAATACAATTGCAGAAAATCTTGATATAAGTTCCGAATTTCCAGCTGAAAAAGAAAATTCGAGCCAGGAGGAAAAGCGTTTATTTGATTACGAAAAATCTTTGGACGCGGTCTTAACAGATGGAGCTAAATTTAAAATGAATTTGTTCATCTATATTTTAATCCGGCCACTCACAGTACTGCGGTGTCGTTCGACAAAATCGTCGATGATATCAATTCTGCAGTACTGCAGCAGATAGACTGTCTGTCTGCAGTAAAATTGTACGATATCGTTGGATGCACGGTCACACACGATCAAAATATTTACCGATTAGGTGGAATTCGGCAAAATTGAACGACGCCGCAGTATCGTTAGTGGCCGGCTTTAGACATTGCCGTTAAGTGGGTAGGCGCAAAATTTGCTTGTAATGCTTTTTAAATGCATTCATATTTTTCGAATCCTGAGAAAACTGAAAAATTTAAACGCTGAATAAAAGATTACATTATTACCGAGGGCCGAAAGTCCATGAAAACCTCTATAATGTTTATTTGAACAAGTTACAGGGGTGAAAAAAAAAGAGAAAATTGAGTCTACTTTTTAATTTCAAATATCTTATTCAAAAGAAACATTTGTTTATTCTAAGGGACTTTCGGCCCTCGGTTTCTTTCTTTCAGTCATTCAATCTGCGTTTAAATTTTTCAAAAATATTTAATATATTTTTCAGAATTTGAAAAAAATGAATTCATTTAAACAGCATTGCAAGCAAATTTTCGCCTATGTTCTTAATTCTTTGATTAATCGATTTTGGCTTCTAGAAACTCATAACTTTGTAAGCGTTAAGATATTTTTTGCATAAAAACACAGCGTCGTCGTATGAAAAAAAGGGAAGATATATTTTTGTCACAAATTAAACAAGGGATTTAAAAATTATTTTTAATTTGAAATATCTCAGCGGCGTACTATTTTTTTTTTCTATAAAGAATTCAGGCCATTACCAATATGCGCACCAATGGTGCGTATAAAATTATTAATTATATGTCAAAAAATACACCATAACTACCTCTTATAACCCACCAAATTTAATTTGCATATCTCAACCGGTTTTAGAGCAATAAATAAATCGTCAGCTTGTAATCACAATTTCAGCACCTCGTATCTCGGAAAAGAAGCATTTACGTACATATTATGTTTATCGAGCAAACTGTCATTATTTTTTCATGTAGTTTACTGCCCATTAAAGTTTGTCATCTTATTTAAAAACACCCTGTATAAGGGGCGGCATTTCAAAGACTTGCAGTATACAGATAAAATAACGCATAAATTTATTATTTCGTAAACAGGTGACTTTGAGGGAAAATCCTGAAACAAGTCGATTTTTATTTTTAAACTACTATTTTTTGGCATATATATCATACTAGTGACATCATCCATCTGGGTCTGATGACGTAATCGATGATTTTTTTTTTAAATGAGAGTAGGTGTTATGTGATAGCTCAGTTAAAAGGGTATTCAATTGTCTATTCAATAACATAAACATTAACATAATTAGCTATACAGGGTGTTCAAAATATTATCTTTTAATTAAATTAATTGAGAAAAAAAAAGAATGTATGTTTTTTTTCTCTGATTCTGGCCTTGGTTTAGAACTAGAACCTTTAGCCACGTAATTGTATAGGTAGCTTATCACTAACTCAGGTGTAATGTGTAGTGTGTGTGTTAAGTAAGTGTCTTGTTACTTTGCAAAGTCGACGTCATTGTCTTTGCAAA
Source organism: Diabrotica virgifera virgifera (assembly GCF_917563875.1). Classification (NCBI taxonomy): domain Eukaryota; kingdom Metazoa; phylum Arthropoda; class Insecta; order Coleoptera; family Chrysomelidae; genus Diabrotica; species Diabrotica virgifera. The sequence continues at coordinate 118,745,545 of NC_065451.1, read as the reverse complement.
GAGACGCTAATTGTACCCGAACGTCTGCGGTCCCTCCGGTGAGTACCGATCCCACAAGGACAGAAACTATTTTCATTTATTAATTTATAATAAATGAAAACATTTCTGACCCTGGTGGGATTCGAACTCACTACCATTCGGAACTTTCGATCCAAACGTTAGGCGCTCTTACCACTGAGCCACAGAGGGGGTTAAGAATGTATGTAATTTATTTAATTCAAAATACGTTTTACTGTTGTCAGGTAACAGGAAGAAAATTTTTTTTTCTCTTATTCTGGCTTTGGTTTAGAACTAGAACCTTTAGCCACGTAATTGTATAACTTATCACTAAATCAGGGGAGTAATGTGTAGTGTGTGTGTTGAGTAAGTGTCTTGTTACTTTACAAAGTCGACGTCATTGTCTTTGCAAAGAGACGCTAATTTTGTATCCGAACATCTTCGGTCCCTCCGGTGAGTACCGATTCCACAAGGACAGAAAAGGAAGAAAAATGATTATTTATCAAATAAATACTGTTTTTCGCTTAAATTCAGTGTTAAAGCTCCCACCCACTAGCCTCTTAGCAGTTTAACCATTTCTTTTAAGCGAAAATCAATGTTAATTTTTCAAATAATTTTTTTTCTGTTTTCTGACAGCAGTAAAATGTATTTAGGATTAAATAAATTAAATACATTCATCTATTTGTATCAATTAATTTAATTTATAAAACATTTTTTTGGACACCAGGTACAAATAATTATATTAATGTTTATATTAGTGAATAGAGAATTGAATACCCTTTCAAATGAGCTATCACATGACCCCTATTCTCATTAAAAAAATCATCGATTAAGTCATCACACCCAGATGGATGACGTCACTACTACGATATATATGCCAAAAAATCATAATTTAAAAATAAAAATCTACCTGTTTCGGGATTTTTCCTTAAAATGGCAGGTTTACAAAATAATGAATTTATGCGTTATATTATGGACGCACTGTATTTAAAATATGAAAGGCGGGCAAAATGGGGTACTTAAGGTTTAAATTGGGATTTAAAAAAAATCTGTAACTTTTAAGGTCTTAAAATAAGACAAATATCATTGTTATAGTAGTAATTATTTATTAATATAATTTAAATTTAAAAAAGTCAAAGTGTTTTTTATTATATGAAAAAAACAGAAACTAATGTAAATTGCCCCATTATGCCCGTCGTATAGGGTAAAATGGGGTACCAAATTGAAACCAAGAAAAGCCTATTGACAAAATTCGCATACAAGTACTACTTCATCATCCTCATCTTCTACACCTGCACATGAATTTTTAACCCATTTAAGGCAACTTGATCAGCTTATCTATCCTTCTGTGGAACTTGAATAAAAGTTTCCGCAGAACCAGTCAGTGTCACTATCTTCGCCTTCTGAATCTGACTCTACTTTTTTAGTTTTATTCAATTGCGATTTCTTACTCGTCTGTCATTTGGTTTGATCATCGGCTATCTTACTTGGTATGGTAAAAGGGTAAAGACTACCAATAGGTATGGTAAAAAGGGTACCCCATTTTACCCTACCTATTGGTACCCCATTTTGCCCAAAGAGCAGATTTTGAGATTATGACCTGTTTAAATTATTACAAGTTTTTATTTTTTAACATAATGACAAATAAATACTCTAGAACACATTCACTGTTAGTTGGAAGTAATGATATTTATAATTAATAAATTGTTTTAGTAATACTAACGAGAGATTATTTTTCGGCCGATTTTATAACTTGGTTAACTAAAAACGCACATGTACTCTTCACAACAATCATCTAACAGTTAATTATATCTGCTTTATGACAGAAGGCGTAAACAGCAGTCTATAATATAATTTCATTAACGTCGTATAGATGGAACGAGTGATATTGAAAAAAAAGGGGGTACCCCGTTTTAGGTAGCTACCCCGTTTTGCCCGCCTTCCCCTACCGCACGGCTCTGGGTATAACAGAACAGAACAGGTATAAACAGAAGGGACGTGTCGTCAAAATATTCTCTGAAGTCATAATTTATATTCGTCATAACTTTGTGGGGATTATCCACAAACCAATTTTTATAAATATCCTGTAATACAAAAAAGTAGTTTTCGATATATGTATATAGATAATGTAAACTATTTTATATTAATTTTAGTTGACTTCCAACAATGTTGTTGGATTCCTCATCGAGTTTCTTATAATAAAACCTACAAAGGCGAAAAAGTCCAGGCCGATGGTCCAGCATGTTGAATATAATATTTTGATTTTCACAAGTAGAAATCTTTGTTTCTACGTAAAGCTGTACTGCCTCATATAGAATCCAAACGATTAGAGAAAATCTGAATAAACCACAAGTTAGTGCTAGGTTTGTTCTGCATTTGTGCCAAAGCGTGTAATTTGTTCTACATAAACAAAAAAGATATACAAGATATAATGTGGCGCTTCAAGTTAACGTAAAGCTGTACTGTCCCATATAGAATCCAAACGATTAGAGAAAATCTGAATAAACCACAAGTTAGTGCTGAGTTTGTTCTGCATTTTTGCCAAAGCGTGTAATTTGTTCTGCATAAGAAAAAAATATATTACAAGTTATAATGTGGTGCTCCAAGTTTACGTAAAGCTGTACTGCCCCAAATAGAATCCAAACGATTAGAGAAAATCTGAATAAACCACAAGTTAGTTCTGCATTTTTGCCAAAGGGTGTAATCTTTTCTGCATAAACAAAAAAGATATACAAGATATAATGTTGCGCTCCAATTTTACGTAAGGCTGTACCATATATAATCCCAAGAATATCCGTATCCATATATAATCCAAACCATTGAATAAAATCTGAATATAGGTCATTCCACGAATATATGACTCTTTTGGATTATCGAGTCAACGAATATTTTAGTGTGCAACATAAGAAGTACGAAATTAAATGGCTCCAATAATTATTTCACTAAGCAACAATGTAATTTGCAATTTAGTTTCGCTCTTTATATTTTCCACAGTGAAGTATTCGTTGTTGAGATAATCCAAAACAGTCGTATATTCCTGGAATAGGGTATAAACCACCAAGTTAGTGGTAGATTTGTTCTGCATTTTTGGCAAAGCGTGTAATTTGTTGTGCGTACACAAAAAAGTTATTCAAGATATGTACAGTATAGGTCGCGTCATATTATAATGCACGTCGCGTTTTCGGCACGTAGAGTTTGCAGACCGTCAATCGGACTGCCCATTCACATTATCATACATAGAACGTTTACGTTGGTTTCAGTTTGGTGTGGTGCAGATGTGTTTATTGTCACAACACATGTTTACATGACAAATTGCCTCGAAAACTACTTTTTAAATTAGACCAGGCAGTATCGTCGCTCCGGCTAGCGAAATTATTCCGATTCGATATTTTTAAACAAACTTACTCAAAAAGAAGTCCTTATAACATATCCACAGGGTGCCGGGCGGTACCGTGGTCGAAAAATTGTTTAAACATTTTTTTTAAACAAATTCACAAAAATATTTTTTTTATTTCGAGCAATATTTTTTTAGATAAACTGGGTCATTCTGGGCAAAAAAGGTCTATTGTCATTTTTCTCTAAAATTGATTGTTGTCGAGTTACATGCGATTAAAAATTTAAAAAATGCGAAAAGGCCATTTTCAAGGCTTAATAACTCGATTAAAAGTATTATTATGAATTTCAATAAGTGACCAATCAAGTTTCAAACCCCTTCTTCAAGGTCCCAAAGAGATTTTTGTCATTATTTTACTACAAAGCTGTTATTTTTAGTTATTAACAATTAGCGCTATAGTCCAACTGTATCGTCGCCCCCGTTAGCGAAACTATTTCAATTAGATGTTTTTGCACAAACTTACTCAAAAAGAGTCCTTATAACGAAACACATCCACAGGGTGCCGGGCGGTGCCGTTGTCAAAAAATTGTTTTAACAATTCTTATTAAACAAATTCACAAAAATAATTTTTCATTACGAACGATTTTTTTTAGATAATTTGGGTTATTCTTAGCAAAAAACATATCTTGCAAAAATGCGGAAATGGCCATATAACTCGACAACAATCAATTTTAGAGAAAAATCACAAGAGACCTTTTTTGCCCAGAATAACTCAAATTATTATTAATTTGGGTTTAATTAAATTATTAATAAAAAATTATTTTTGTGAATTTGTTTAACAAAAATTGTTTAAACAATTTTTAGACCACGGCACCGCCCGGAACCCTGTTGATACGTTATAAGGACCTCTTTTTGAGCAAGTTTGTGCAAAAAAATCTTATTTCGCTAACGGGGGCGACGATACAGTTGGACTATAGCGGTAATTGTTAATAGTTAAAAATGACAGCTTTGTAATAAAATAATGACAAAAATCTCTTCAGGACCTTGAAGAAGTTGTTTGAAACTTGATTTGGTCACTTATTGAAATTCATAATAATAATTTTTAATCGAGTTATTAAGCCTTGATTTTTCGCAATTTTAGAGAAAAATGACAAGAAACCTTTTTTGCTCAGAATTACCCAAATTATCTAAAAAAAATATTGCTCGAATGAAAAAATATTTTTGTGAATTTGTTTAAAAAAGATTGTTTAAACAATTTTTCGACCACGGCACCGCTTGGCACCCTGTGGATATGTTATAAGAACCTCTCTTTGAGTAAATTTGTGCAAAAAATCGAATCGGAATAATTTCGCTAGCGAGGGCGACGATACTGACCGGTCTAAATACTCGGTATCAAATTCAAAGAAATACCTACATAAACAACAAGGGGAAAACGACCCGTATCTGTCAACATCCGAAAAATATTGTTTTCGAATGAACCGAACGCAGACGTAACGTGTCTTATACGCTACGTTACGTGTCTTATACGCACAATATGAATGGTTCAATTTAAAAACCATTAAATTATATTTTTCGCAAACGAAACGCTACGTGACGAAAACGCGACGTGCATTATAATATGAGGCGACCTTATAGCGCTCTGCCACCTATTATAGGATCCGAAGGATTGGAGGAAATCTAAATATGTTGACCATAAGTTAGTGCTGGGTTTTTTTTTGCATTTCTGCCAAAGCGTGAAATTTGCGCAAAAAAAAGTTACACAATATATTATGCGTTGCTTCAATTCTACCTAAAAATGTACTGCCCCATATAAAATCCAAAGAAAAATTTGAATAGACAACAACTAGTGCTAACTTTAATAATTTAATAAGTAATAATTATAAGAATTTACTTATGCAGAATTTAAGAGCGATAAAGGGACCTCTGCCTCGTCAGGTAATAAGTAGGGAAAGGGCCGGCTTAAGAAATTTTATATTTCATTTGGTATTTACATACTTAACATTACATATTTATTTTAAATAAATATCTAGATAATTAACGGAACAATATAGAAACTGATGGAGTATTAGGATTAATCAATTATTATATTTATCTGTGTCGTATCTTTATATCCAAATTTTGAAAATTATTAGCAATTTTTGTTATGTTAAATAAATTGCAGGTGAAATAATAAAATAGTGATTAACTATTAAGATGGGAAATAAGCCACAATTAAATTGAAAAAAATAATTTTATTAACGTTTCGACGCCCAAATCGGGTGCCGTTGTCAAAATACAAAATACTACTAAATTAAACAAAAATGTTGTTGCTAAGTAAAAAATTCTTCTAATAATTTATTTAATCTGACTTATTAATATTGGCAATTCAGACATATTATTATACATTTTAAAGTAGAAGACTTTAAAATGATATTGCAAATATTTATGAGTTGCGTTCCTGGGACTTTACTGAAAGATAGTTCATTCGATTACATGAAATCAACCCCAACTCAAGAATATCCGTCACAAAAAGAATCATAGCATGTGATCTGTCTTTAAAAAGACAACCAAATGCAACGATGACAGTAAAATTCTCGCGTTAGAGATTCCATAGTAAATAACGAGAGAAAACAAGGAAAAAACCTCGTGATACTATCCCGACGTGGTAACTATTTGGTCTTACATTTAATTTACTTTCAAAAAATAATACCAAATTCTGACTTTAATATGTTTAAATTATAAATAATATTAATAGTACCTACATATATATACAATAAAATAAGTAATACTAAAATATAAAATATGTACTAACTCGATATGTTATTGACTTACTAATCGTGGTATTTTCTTTCTATTGACTTTCTCTTTCAGTATGGGTAACCACATCCTACTGCATTCTACCGAGGAATTTGCGACACAATTAGTTTCATTTAGCATAATTAGAGCCGCTTCTTTGATTTTTCTCTTTTTACTATCTGATTCTTTCAGGACTATACTTGAATCTCTCCAATGAACTATATGTTCATTATCCCATGCGTGTTGACATATTTGAGATCTATCAAATTCTCTATTTTTAATATATTTATTTATTTATTTATTTATATATATTTACGAGCAAAGCTCATTACAATAAAACATTACAGAAGATATGAAGAACTAACAAAATATTACAAATATACGTAAAATACAATAAGATACAATAAACACTACGACAATAAAGCAAGTCAAAAAGTAAAAATAACAGGTAAAGATATATAATCACAAGTTTAAAATATTCAAGAACATAAAACTAGAGGGTGCAATCCTTTAGCGTTTTTAAAAATCGCGAACTATCCGCAAAGAAATCCACACAATTGGAGCAAGCATTTGCCTGTCTAGAAACCCTCGAGATGAAAGAATTTGCAGTGAAGTTAGTTCTGCTGATGGGAGTATGAAACGTAGATCTTGAACGTGTGATTCTGGAGGGAATATGTAAACCTACTTCCTCAAGGAGCTCAGGGCAGTCGTGAATTGAATTTATAATATTATACAACATGTACATGTCCTTCTTTTTCCGTCTGCTTGATAAGGTGTCAATGTTAAGTTCTAGTTCAAGATCCATATAATTCCAGTCTCTACGGTTTGTTTTGAATGCGACGAACCTAAGGAATAGGTGCTGGATCCTTACAATCTTACAGTTGTATGTCTCATAGGCGGGTGACCAGACGCAAGATGCATATTCCACGATTGGCCTCACCATTGCACAGTACAACAGTTTAAACGATCTCAACTGCTTAAAGTCTTGGGAGCATCTTTTAATAAAACCTAACAGTTGAAGCGATTTTGAGATGATATTGCTTATATGAATATTGAAAGATAGTCCAGAGTCAAGTGTAACTCCAAGATCTTTTATGGATGTGACTGTTGTGATATTTATATCACCTATTTTGTAAGTGAAAGAGATAGGATTTTCCAAACGCGTGAATGAAATGTGAAAACATTTGCAGGAGTTGAGAACCATGTCATTGTTGCTGCACCATTCATTCAACCGATTCAAATCGGACTGAAGCCTTAAACAGTCGAGTGGATTCCTAATGTGGCAGTAAAACTTAACATCGTCAGCAAATAAAAGAAATTTCGCATATTGGAAACAGTCTTTTATATCGTTAATAAAAACATTAAACAACAAAGGTCCAAGATGAGATCCCTGCGGTACGCCCGAAGGGACAACTATTTCGTAGGAAAAATAGCTGTAGAGCTTGACGATTTGTTTTCTGTCCAGAAGATATTCCCTAACCCACAGCAGAAGTGAACCATGTATCCCTAATCGCTGCAATTTTTCTAATAGAATATTGTGATTAACTCTGTCGAAAGCCTTAGAGAAGTCGGTGTACAGGGCGTCCACCTGTAGTATTTCGTCCAAGGCGTTCAGTAAGAAGTTAGTATATGTCAGCAAATTGAGTTCAGTCGACTTATGGTGCCTGAAACCAAACTGCTGTTCCAATAGAACAATATAAGACTGATGTTCACTTATTCTAACGTTTAAGGGTCTTGATGTTTCACCTAAATAAAATTGTTCGCATTCGCAAGGTATTTTATAAATGCAATTCTTTGTTCTTTCTTGTTCATTGTTAGGTTTAGTTTTAGATAGTATAGATCTCAATGTGTTTGTTGTTTTGAATGTTATTGAAAAGTTGAATTTATTTCCTATAGTTTTAAGTTTCTCGGATAGTCCTTTTATATATGGTATTGATATTTTCCTCGTATTATTTCTTGTGAATGTTGTAGGATCCCGTTCTAAGTTGTTCTGTTCCATTCGATCCAATCTTGACAATTCCTTATTTATAAACGATAAAGGATAATCATTTTTTAATAAGTCAGATGTTAACAATTGTTTTTCTTCTTAAAATGAATTTTCGTTAGAACAAGTAATTTTGGCTCTATCATATAAGGTTTTGATGATTCCCTTTTTAACGCTGATGTTGTGATTTGATTTGTAATTGAGATACCTGTTGGTGTGTGTTGGTTTTCTATACACTTGAGTCTCATATTATCCAGTATCCTTCTTTGAGACTAAAACATCGAGGAAAGGTATGGTGTTATTGTATTCCTTTTCCATTGAAAATTTTATTGTCTCTTCTTGATCATTTATAATATTCAGGAATGTATCCAACAATTCTGATCTATGAGGCTATATTGAAAGCACATCATCTACATATCTCCACCATACTGTGGGTTTTAAATTTTGTTTAGAAATGATATTAGTTTCGAAGTCCTCCATAAATATATTAGCCAATAATGGAGATAAAGAAGAGCCCATTGCTAGACCAAAATTTTGTTTATAGAAATCATTATTTAGTGGAAAATAGGTATTATTAGTACATAATGTCAATAACTCCATTCTAGCTGATACATTTAGTCTTGTCCGAGTTGTCAATGTATTATCATTCTCTAATTTCATTTTGATTATGTTTAAAACGAAATTTGGATGTGGTTACCCATATTGAAAGAAGAAGTCAAAAGAAAGAAAATACCACGATTAGTGAGTCAATAACATATCGAGATAGTACATATTTTATATTTTAGTATTACTTATTATATATCTATGTATTATTAATATTATATATAATTTAAACATATTAAAGTCAGAATCTGGTATTATTTTTTTGAAAGAAAATTAAATGTAAGACCAAATACTTACGACGCACGACGTCGGGATAGTATCACGAGGGTTTTCCTGGTTTTCCCTCGTGATTTACTATGGAATCTCTAACGCGAGAATTTTACTGTCATCGTTGCATTTGGTTGTCTCTTTAAAGACAAATCACATGCTATAATTTTTTTTTGTGACGGATATTCTTGAGTTGGGGTTAATTTCATGTAATCGAATGAACTATTTTTCAGTAAAGTCGTCCCAGAAACGCAACACATAAATATTGGCAATATAATTTTAAAGTCTTCTACTTTTAAATGTATAACAATATGTCTGAATTGCCAATATAAATGAGTCAGATTAAATAAATTATTAGAAGAGTTTTTTACTTAGCAACAACATTTTTGTTTAATTAAGTATTTTGTATTTTGACAACGGCACCCGATTTGGGCGTCGAAACGTTAATAAAATTATTTTTTTCAACTTAATTGTGGCTTATTTCCCATCTAAATAATTAATCATAAAAATGCCACAAGGAAATAGCTTCAGAACAACAATAAAATAGTGAAGTGAAAAGGACATCGCACACATCTTATGGAAAATATAATGTCACTCAAATTCAATAAAATTTATACGAATATATTCGTTTAAAATTAACGGTCAAATCTTATGATTGCGCCAACTCTTAATTATGATTAATTACGGCGCAAATTGCAATTAAAGTTTATCGAAATCACATTTTTGAAGTCAGTAAAAGTGTCAGTTACAATCACTATTGCTCTGGGTTCTATTCAAAAGAGCTTAAACCCCGCTGGGCCTAAGCGGTTAGTGAAACTAATCCGCTGATTTATGGAGTACCGACAATTATTTGGGTATTAAATATTTTTTCTCTCTCTAACTTATGTACGTACCCATTTGATGTAAGATTTATTTATATCAATTTCTGCTCTTATTATTGAAAATATAGAGTTGGCGCAATGATAAGATTTGACCGTTAATTTAAAACGAATCTATTCGTATAAATTTTATTGAATTTGAGTGACATTATATTTTCCATAAGATGTGTGCGATGTCCTTTAAATGAAGTAATCTATAGTCCGTGTCAAAATATTTTATAAAACGGTATATTAATCCTTTTACAAAGTTATTTGTATTTGAGTATTATCATTAAATTTCAAGAGGTGGACATACTGAATAGCAGGTATATTAATTAAAAGTACAATAGATTAAAATGTATTAATTTCTACCTGGGCCGAAAACTTAATAACGCCATTCAAATACAAATGACTTCGTAATAAGCTTAAGATTAAGGTCTTATAAAATATTTTCTTACTACTATAGGTATTATTATAGTTTATACTCCATGTAATATAAGGGAATAAAGTGAATATTACAATAATTTTATAATCAAAAATACGACAATAACCAATTATTGACGGAAACGTAGTTTGTGACAAGAGTGTTCATTTTATTTCATAGAAAAATATTATACGGGGTGGTTTATTGTATTCGCCTCGGTCTCTGCACGGAAAACGACTTGATATTTTAAAAAAATTTCTTCATAGAAATATACTGGACCATTAACACTACAATCTAAAAATAATGTGAATTATGGAGGGTGCTCCAAAAGATAGTATATCAAAGTTATATTTTTTCTTATGGAACACCCTATATCAGGTAACATTTTTTAATTTCCCTTAAAAAATAAGCTGTACTTTTATAAGGGCATAAGAGGGTTCTCTATACCTACGTTCAGGGTGTTTTGATTTATTTCGATTTTTATAAAAATGTAACGTTTTAGAAAAAAGTATCAGTGACAAATTTTTTTCTTGGATCTTAATAATAGACTACTCAGCGTTTTAAATAGATATTTATTGTAGCAAAATTTTGTACAGGGTGGTCAAAATAATACATTGTTCTATTAACAATATTCAAGGTGTAATAACGTACTTATGTTAAATGAAACGTCCTGTATTTTATTAGTTTATCGTATGTAAAATTTACTTAGCTTCCAATCTTTGTTAAGGTTTCCTATACCTATCTTTGTACATGGTGGTCAAAATATTAGACTGTTCTATTAACAAATTGAACAACCTAGGGATTTATAGATATTTCGTATATCTCAAAATTTAAGACCTTTATGACATCTCGAATAAAGTTTTCTTCTTAAAATAAACCCAAAAATCACCCCCTTAAATATTTTACTTTACTTTTGAAACGTTGTGTATATAAAGATTACCTTTTATTTTTTTATTTATTTATTATTTAGTTGTCGATCAACAACAGACCAGATCTTTGTGCTAAGGCAAATACTGGAAAAAACCAATGAATTCAATATCGACACATACCATATTTTCGTAGATTTCAATCGGCCTATGATATTTTCCTAAGAAATAAATTGTATGAAGTCATGGATAATGTCCACATCTTTGCTGGCGAGGTGTACTGGCGAGATGTGCTGGCGTGTTTAACATAGCTCTGGAAAAGGCGATCAGACATGCCCAAATAGACAACAGAGGAAATATTTTTAATAAGTCATCCCAAATTTTGGCATACGCAAATGACGTGGACCTAATTGCTCGCACAACACGCAAGCTAGAAGAAATGTATACCACCTTCTTAAATTCCTCAAAAAGTATGGGCCTGCAAGTAAACGAGGAGAAAACTAAGATGATGGCATCAACACCCAACAATAGAGCCAGAAACATCGGTCACCAATTCACGGTTGATAACTCTACTTTTAAGTGGTGGACAAATTCACATACTTAGGCTCCCTGATCTCAAAGGAGAACGTCATGACGGAAGAAATCAAGCGAAGGATAATCCTAGCAAACAAATGCTATTTTGGACTAAGTAGACATATTATGAAAAGCAAAAACTTACGACCAAAAAACAAAAATAACCATATACAAAACCCTTATACAACCATTGTTGACATATGGATCAGAGACATGGACCATCTCCAAGGCAGATGAAAACCTTATGCTTATATTTTAACAAAGGATCCTCAGAGGAATATTCGTTGGCATCTGTGAAAATGGCATTTGGGGGATGAGGTACAACTACGAGGTATACCACAGATATAAACAAAAATTTGGTGGTAAAGACGTAGTAGGTATCTCTTATAAGAATAGGAAAATTAAGATAAGCAGGACATCTAGCAAGATCACAGCAGAACAACCCTTCTAGAAGAGCCCTTATGTCACAATCTGTGGGAAGTAGAAATAGGGGTAGGCCAAAACTCAAATGGAACGATGGTGTAGATGAGGATGGGAGAAAAATAGTCGCAGCAAACTGGCAACGGTTGGCAATGGGTAGGACTGACTGGCGTAATAGAGTTGGGAAGGTCGAGGCTCTTTCATACGGCTGTAGCACCATTGATGATGATGATGATTATTTATTATATTTATTACATTAGGTAGCTTTTATTTATTTTATTACCTTGTATCTAAAAATTTAAAACGTTTTAGACATACGTTCATATAAAATAAACCAAAGAATCCGCTTAAATAGTATACCTTACTTTTGAAACACCCTGTATATTGACTAACATCTGTTTAAGTGTATCTAAATTTGTGAGTTTTATTGCTAAAAAGTACGCTAAAGATGCGCCTGATCGATCTTTCCAAATTCAAATTGTTTCTCCTGTTTTTTGCGCACAATTTCCACAGCCGGTTCAGTCAATTTGACTAAATAAAAATAAAGGAAATAAAAAATGTAGTATGTCAAAGTGTGTAAATAATTTATTTCTTTAGCTGAGCGCTTTCGACATAAACGTCATCATCGGAGCTAATGCTGAAATAAAAAAAGAGGTCTTGTAAGAAAAAGAAGTACAAAACTCTTTTTTTACTTACGTCAAATAGTAAAAAAGTGCCACTACAGCATTGAGGTGTTATCATTTGCATCTTGTGAATATAAACATGAATTTTGGTTGGAAATGCTTTGTCCTCCGTACAACCCCAAACAGTAAAAACAGAAAAAAAACGGCCACATTACACGTTACACAAAACTTTTTTTTTCTTTTTTCGTGGCATAGGTATCACCCATCCATTGTTGGCGTAGTAGAAACAGCTGAAATTACGTAAAATGGGAGCGCTACATTGTATGTTGAATAACTTTTTTGTTTATGGGAAACAACTAATTTCTGGCTTCCGCCGGGAGGTAGAACAAACCTAGCACTAAGTGGCTATCTGCTTGAATATTCCGGAAAGTTTGTGTTTTCGAGTGGGCCATACAAGTTTATGTCAAGTTAAAAAACCACATATTTTTTTCAATAATTCTTTTATTTTTTAGAACAAACTTCAAAATTACAGAACAAACTAGAACAAACCTAGCACTAACTGCTACAGTTGTGAAAAAATATATTGGGAACTGGGGCAATACAGGTTTACAGACATATTAGTATCTTAATTTTTGATAAGGTATCTTATAGCTTTAAAATCCAGACATGATTGAATTCGATTCAAAATGACAACTTTCGAAATTTGGCGCGGCCACGACAATTTTCGTTCCTTATTTGTATTACAACATCACTAGGTAGCTTATTAAAAACGAAGATTGTAATGTAAAACCAATTTTGCAAATACATTTAGTGCTCTGAAGATATTGGTTGGACATAGTGAAATTAAATAACATATAAATAATGTTTTATAATTCACAAAATTTATGACCTAACAACTTTTAAATTAGTAATATAAACGTTTACCATACTTTGAAAAAGTGTGATGCAGTTCCAGACTAAACGTCAGCCAATTACAATTTTTACTTATAAGCCCCAAAAACAACACCCATCATGAACTTTCCAGCCGTGAGAGCTTACATACTTTAAAAACATTACTATTGTCAGATATGTCCTCAAAATCACCAATAGTCAATAGGCACAACAGTTTGGGGACATGTCCTCAAACTAACCGTTTCCCAAAAAAAAAGTTTGAGGACGGTCCCCAAACTTGACTAATGTCCTCAAACTCACCATTAAGTAACCGATACTGTCCCCAAACTTTACGAGTTACATATATATATATATATATATATATATATATATATATATATATATATATATATATATATATAATTTTAAGTTTCTGTGGGTTGGAGTCAATAAAAAAGGGCTTTTAGAAAACTATTTTATATCTCTCAAGCTTTCGAATGTTAATTACATTCCTTTTCAAGAGCTAAAATACAGAGTTGCTAATAAAGTGGAAACAAAAATGATGTAAAAAATATAACTCACCAGATAAATTTAGGTTGGTTATTAAACTGCTAACTTAAGTAACATCAAATATAAATTATTATCAAAATGTATATTTCCCAGACTGTAAGGAAAATTTATGAATTTTTTATTTAATTTTGAATTTAAAATTATCGATAAAATAAATATTTTTTATAAAATTCAAAGTCAATGTCAAATAAAAAGTCATCCTACATAGACAAGTAAATGAAAGTGGAGTATATTTAAGTATATTACCAAATGATAATTTATTAAAAAGAAAGAAAAAGAAGATTTAAATAAGTAGAAAAATATTTTGTTTTTATATTATAGTTTACAGAAGTGCAAATTTTTTTTAAAAAAGGATATAAAAAATAGAATAAAAAAAAATTTTTTGGAATCAATGTGTCTTATGGTTTTATGGTGAAATATTTGAATTATAAAGAGATGATGTAGTTATAAATTTTACTTAAATTTTGAATTTCTGATCTTTTATTTAAACTATTATCACTTCTACTAATAGATACCATTTCCAAAAAGGTCCTTTTGAATTTATTACCTTCACTGCACAAAATTTTAGTATTATCGAAATCCATTATATGGTTTTTGTCAATTACATGCTCTGCCAAAGCACAAGAAGGTTTTTTTATTCTACAATCGCTTTTATGCGAAATAATACGATTAGACAAATTCCTTCCAGTTTCACCAATATATACAGCCTCACACTGAGTACAATTAATGCTGTATACTACATTAATTTTTTCTAACATATCTATAGGATATTTGGTCTTAGAATACAGAGATGTAATGGTTTTGATGTTTTTTGTTGCTATTTTTATACTGTCAATAACCTTTAAAATTTTTATTAATTTAGGTGTTAATGATGGTATGTAGGGGAGTGAATGAAAATGAACCTAATAACAGGTTTAAAAAAACGTGTCACAAGACTATCTCATCCAGATTTTCTAAAAGAAGATCTTATATTATTAAAAAATATTTTGATTGAAAACTCTTATCCTCCACATATGCTACACAGGATGCTGTTTTCTAACATAGTTCATGTTAATAATCTAACACCATCTTTAGTGAGATCTCAAAACAATGCTTCTGGTAATCAAAACATATATTACCATTCACTCCCCTACATACCATCATTAACACCTAAATTAATAAAAATTTTAAAGGTTATTGACAGTATAAAAATAGCAACAAAAAATATCAAAACCATTACATCTCTGTATTCTAAGACCAAATATCCTATAGATATGTTAGAAAAAATTAATGTAGTATACAGCATTAATTGTACTCAGTGTGAGGCTGTATATATTGGTGAAACTGGAAGGAATTTGTCTAATCGTATTATTTCGCATAAAAGCGATTGTAGAATAAAAAAACCTTCTTGTGCTTTGGCAGAGCATGTAATTGACAAAAACCATATAATGGATTTCGATAATACTAAAATTTTGTGCAGTGAAGGTAATAAATTCAAAAGGACCTTTTTGGAAATGGTATCTATTAGTAGAAGTGATAATAGTTTAAATAAAAGATCAGAAATTCAAAATTTAAGTAAAATTTATAACTACATCATCTCTTTATAATTCAAATATTTCACCATAAAACCATAAGACACATTGATTCCAAAAAAATTTTTTTTTATTCTATTTTTTATATCCTTTTTTAAAAAAAATTTGCACTTCTGTAAACTATAATATAAAAACAAAATATTTTTCTACTTATTTAAATCTTCTTTTTCTTTCTTTTTAATAAATTATCATTTGGTAATATACTTAAACATACCCCACTTTCATTTACTTGTCTATGTAGGATGACTTTTTATTTGACATTGACTTTGAATTTTATAAAAAATATTTATTTTATCGATAATTTTAAATTCAAAATTAAATAAAAAATTCATAAATTTTCCTTACAGTCTGGGAAATATACATTTTGATAATAATTTATATTTGATGTTACTTAAGTTAGCAGTTTAATAACCAACCTAAATTTATCTGGTGAGTTATATTTTTTACATCATTTTTGTTTCCACTTTATTAGCAACTCTGTATTTTAGCTCTTGAAAAGGAATGTAATTAACATTCGAAAGCTTGAGAGATATACAATAGTTTTCTAAAAGCCCTTTTTTATTGACTCCAACCCACAGAAACTTAAAATTGTTTTTTAAATAAGTCAACATAGTACTTCTTTTTTATATATATATATATATATATATATATATATATATATATATATATATATATATATATATATATATATATATATATAAATCCTACTATCAATTTGGCATCGATACATTATGCATTTACCATCAATTTGGCATCGTCTTGCAAAGTGGCATCTGTATATCGATGCCACTTTACACTACCTTAATAACTTTTTTCCTGTACTTGTTAGCAGAAGTCTAATCAACTCTGTAGTTAGAGATTTGATTCCTTGATGTTACTTTAATATATCAGCTTTCTTTGTTTATTCCTTACTGACTTATATAAGTTTATTCCATAAAATGTTTGAGTTCAAAATGATGGCACAGTGAAAATATTATATACATTTAGTTCAGTGTTTTACCGTTTTGTCGCTGCCGCTATATACATGAAAACGTATATCCCACTTTCATTATCAATCATTTTGGCATCAGAAATTTGGCATCACTGTTGAATACAATATTATCCACAACGAAAAATAGGCAATTTGAGAATGTATATATTATTTTCATCAACAAATCATTCTGGCATCAAGTTGTTTTCACCCAATTTTGAAAAAATGTGAAAGCTTATAATCCAAGGATGGTACTAAAGGTGAGAAATTTGACCTAAACTATCTGTCCGTCGGTCTGTCCGACCGCGAATATAACTCTTACGTCATTATACCAGGTAGAATGACAAATGAGGTGTCAAATGAAAGCGTATAATCCAAGGATGGTACTAAAGGTGAGATATTTGACTTAAACTTTCTGTCCTTCGGTCTGTCCGACCGCAAATATAACTCCTCCGTCATTATACCAGGTAGAATGACAAATGAGGTGTCAAATGAAAGCTTATAATCCAAGGATGGTACTAAAGGTGAGAAATTTGACTTAGGCTGTCTGTCCGTCGGTCCGACCGACCGCGAATATAGCTCCTCCGTCATTATACCAGGTAGAATGACAAATGAGGTGTCAAATAGAAGCTTATAATCCAAGGATGGTACTAAAGGTGAGACATTTGACTTAGGCTGTCGGTCCGTCCGACCGCGAATATAACTCCTCCGTCATTATACCAGGTAGAATGACAAATGAGGTGTCAAATGAAAGCTTATAACCAAAGATGGTACTAAAGGTGAGAAATTTGACTTAGGCTGTCTGTCCGTCGCGTCGGTCAGTCCGACCCCGAATATAGCTCCTCCGTCATTATACCAGGTAGAATGACAAATGAGATGTCAAATGAAAGCTTATAATCGAAGTATGGTACTAAAGGTGAGACGTCGGTCCGTCCGACCGCGAATATAACTCCTCCGTCATTATACCAGGTAGAATGAAAAATGAGGTGTCAAAAGAAAGCTTATAATCCAAGGATGGTACTAAAAGTGAGAAATTTGTCTTAGGCTGTCTGTCCGTTTGTCCGTCCGACCGCGAATATAGCTCCTCCGTCATTATACCAGGTAGAATGACAAATGAGATGTCAAATGAAAGCTTATAATCCAAGGATGGTATTAAAGGTGAGAAATTTGACTTGGGCTGTCTGTCCGTCGGTCCGTCCGACCGCGAATATAACTCCTCTACTATACCAGGTAGAATGACAAAAGAGGTGTCAAATGAAAGCTTATAATCCAAGGATGGTACTAAAGGTGAGAAATTTGACTTACGCTGTCTGACCGTCGGTCCGTCCGACCGCGAATATAGCTCCTCCGTCAATATACCAGGTAGAATGACAAATGAGGTGTCAAATGAAAGCTTATAATCCAAGGATGATACTAAAGGTGAAAAATTTGACCTAGGCTGTCTGTCCGTCGATCCCTCCGACCGCGAGTATAAATCCTCCGTCATTATACCAGGTATAATGGCAAATGAGGTGCCAAATGATAGCTTATAGTTCAAGCATGGTATTAAAGATGAAAAATTTTACCTAGGCTGTCTGTCCGTATGTCTGTCCATCCGCGAATACAACTCCTCCGTTATTAATACAGATAGAATGACAAATCGGGTGTCGAATGAAAGCTTTTAACTTAAGGATGGTATTATTAAAGATGAGAAATTTGACGTCGGAGTTCCGGTTTTAGAGTTGCAACCGTAAGTATTTACTATTTTAAAGTTGCCGAAAGAGAATAAGTGATATATTATTCAACGTGGCTTAGCAAGATGAGAACAAATGTAAAATTTTGGTTTTTACGTAATTTCCGCTTAAAAAGTTATAACCGGAAATGCCATTATTCGCGGTGTGCAATTACTTGGAACGGATACGAGAAACGATCGTGCGCGAATAGCGGAGAAATATTGCAACTTTCTTAAATAATTCATATTGTCCATTGAAATTGTCAAATTGACGTACATTTCATACCTACTGTCATTGAAGAAGAAAAATTATATGTTGCTCTGCAATATTGATATTATATGCAATTATTATATGAAGGCAAATTAAATTAATTGTATTTTGCTTGCAGTACTGCATTTTAATAACTAATTTTATTTACTACATACAATTGTTTACGTTTTAATAACATAACCTGAATCTTATTTTTTCTTCTTATTATTTTTTTGGATTATGGCCTTGACAATTATCCAGTAACCAGGACTAATATAATTGGCCAATATAATTAAAAGTGCGAATAAAGTTGCAGAGCGTAGAAACCAGGTGTCGTTTTGCCGAACTTGCACGGTCCCAATAGACTCAGAAATAGTATACGAACACATAAATCGAAGCGTATTGAAAGGTTTGAATCTTTAGAGTTATTTCTGTGTAAACAGTTTAGTAAAAATGACTCAAAATTAGTAAATTTGTATATCAATCCACGCAAAGTTACACGAAGAATTCAAATATCGACTTCCAATTCTACTTTCGATTACTTTGGGTGAAAACCTAGGACTTACGAAGTCCAATTACTTGTTTTCTTTAAAAATAAGACATGTCATAAATATGCCTTAGGCATCATAGAAGACAATGACACAGAAAAATCAAACAAGCAGCAGGTCAAAAGGGCCTTAGTTATGTATCTTCGGTCCTATTGGTTCAATCGTGACGTACAGCGCCTGAAACGATGGGATTTAACTGGCAGAATACGATGGTGTAGACAAATGAAAATGACGGCATGTAATAACACTTTAAAATTGTAGAAATAAAATGGATTAACGCACATGGTATGACATATTATGTGAGAGTATTTAACAAATAGAATACGATTACATACGTCCAGTTTTTGACAAGCGACTTCTCTACATATGATAAACGCGAAAGGGCCCCAACGTTCACTGTTCGACATAGGCCTCCCGTTCACTGCATATACCCACTGCTTTCTGACGCTGTGACTTAAGAGGATAGGATTTAACGAATAAAACGACAAAGAAGACTAAACAAGGCAGATCACGGGAAAAACACAACTGTCCGTTTTATACTCCACAGGGAAGCATCAAATATTCAACGTAAGGATATATTATAGTATAACGGTATGATAAATCTTTTTCTTTTTTTTTTTTTTCATTTAGTGCATTCCGTACGTTTTTTAAACATAATCAGGAGAAGTTGTTGAATTTCTGAAGTCTATAAAAGAATTTCTTAACAAACCTTTTTTTAATTGTGTTATGGATTATTTTTAAGAATGTGTTTAAAAGGTAGCTCACAGGCTTATTGTTCAATGGTCTTATCACTTTTAAACGCCTGTCTTTTTTGTAGGACTATTAATTGTGATTTCAAACATTCTAGCGGGACAATGCCTTTTGTGTAACTGAAATAAATATTGTTATCCATTTAATTTTTTTCCTCAATTAATTGAATGCCTCCTACTGGTGTTTGGTCTAAGCTTACCGCTTTTCCCCATTTAAGCTAAACTGCTCGTCAAAAGTTAGGGATATAGAAAATTATGCTCATTTTCATAGCTAATTTTTTCGAGAACAGATTAACGGATTCCACTAATTTTTTTTAATATTTTAGATTTTTCGTTAGTATTTACACAGTTGTGCAAAAGTTTACCCAAACTTTTTTTTGTACTTTTACCGAGTGGTATAAGTACAAAAAAGAAGTTTGAGTAAACCTCTTGTTAGGTATTAGTTACGTATCTTCACTCCCATTGGTCCAAACGTGTCGTACGGCGGCTCAAATGATAGGAATCAGTCAACAGAATACAATGACACAGAAAAATCAATTACAGTAAAATATTGAAAGGGCCTTAGTTACGTATATTCGCTGCTATTTTTCCAATCATGACGTACGGTGGCTAAAATGGTAGGAATTAACCAACAGAATACAATGACACCCAAATCCGGTGTCGGAAAGCTGGTCGAGAACACTTCGTCGACGGAAAATTGGTCGACAACAGTTGGTCGACAAACAGTTGGTCGAATGCACAATTCATCGAATGGACAATTCATCGACGAACATTTGATCGAATGGAATTTTCGTCGACAAACTGTTATTTATCTTTAGGATAAAGGGATTAATGGTGACAAACGACGGGTAACTGGAATATTGTATTATATATTTTTTTTTGGGTTTTGTTAATTTTGTACCTAAATCTTACCGGAGGTATTGCGCCTTTTATAAATGTGTAGTTGTGAATTAAGTTTTTGATAATAAAATCAAGAGGGTAAGAATCGCTTTACTTTTAAACTCTTCACTTTTGGCGCATCATGGACGGCTCGTTTTTAAAAGAATCGTTTTAATTTTTTTTTGTATAAACATGCTCTTTCATTCGTTTAAATGTTGCTTTTCAAATTTTCTAATATTTATAAACAAAGCCCCGGTGAATTTTTGAAAAAAGTGGCTAACTCGGGTTTTAAGGGTTGTAGGGCATTAAATTTTTGTTTCAGTTTCTATAAGAATACCAACATGTCGAATAAAAAAAATTAACTTCCTACGTGTTGTTGTTCTGAAGCTATTTTCTTGTGGCATTTTTGGAATTAACTAGTTTTGATGGGAAATAAGCCACAATTTTACTAAAAAAACTGATTTTATTAACGTTTCGACGCTCAAATCGGGTGTCGTTGTCAAAATAAAACCATTTTTTTTAGTAAAATTGTGGCTTATTTCCCATCAAAATTAGTTAATTCCCACATGTTAATGCGGTTGTTATTTTAATTGTTTATTCGCGAACTCAATCGACTATAGGTGGCAGTGCAGTTGCATGAAAATGGCCGATGTAATTGGGATAATGCATTTTGATATAATTAATATTTTTATTGATGTAATTAATTAATATAAATAAATCATTCATTAAATGAACACACCAGACAAGCATTCAATCGACATTGATATATAGGTTAACGGATGTTTTGTTTAAATCTTCATCCCAATTCCTCTAGTTCAAAATAAGCGGCAGCACCCTCGCTTGAGTTCGCGAATAAGCTTAAAATAACACTACTTTTTCAAAATTATTTTATAATTATTTATAATATTTTTTATAAACTTTTTATTCAAGACTTGATCTAATTTGATAAATTGAACCTTTCTCTTTGGTTTGATGTCTTTAGAATTTATGTTGACCTAATAGTTTATGCATAATAACGCTGTAGATAGAAGCTTTTTGGGATAAACAATTTCAATTTTGCAATAACTATTAGGTAAAACTTCTTGAAATTTTAACGGCTGAATACTTCTAATATTGTTCCTTTACTTACGCGAAAATAAAGCTTTTAGTGTATTTTTAGAAAAGTTATTAATTATTTTCAAAAAATCGACTTTTGAAGCTATTTTCCCAATAACTAAGCAACAAATTAACAAAAAGAACTTTCCAAACACTCATTTTAAAGAATTTTCTATGCTCTTCAGTAAAATTGTATCACCTTTCCATACAGCATACCGGTCTCCACCTTTAATATTTACAATCAAATAGCGATCTTTAATTGTTTATATATTGTTTATAAGTTAAAAAGTACGTTTGATTTTTTGCATAATTTTTATATTGGATACTGTTGTAACTAAATTTACCCTAATGCCATAAGCAGTTCTTAGATACCTGTATCAACGGATGTCACGAAAGAGGCCATTTATTTGCTAATTTCTCTGGTCTATCACACCCTTTCTTATCTGTGTTTACAATCCAAATCATTAAGCCACATAAAGAGGTAGGGCAATAAACTCACTATAGCTATAGAAATGCTTTTACTACAAAATTTTAAAAGATAAGAGTTATAACGGAACAAGTATGCATACCTGGATTTTAAGACCCAGGTAGATTTTTGGGGATGACACAATGACACTAAAAGATGGCTTTGCCGATGATTGCATTCAATTGAGATGGTAAGTAGGTATGAATCACCTCTAGTTATATTTTAATGGCTTTGTAATTTAACTTCATGGGGTACGAAAGAATTAAGAAACTTTTAAGAATTTGAAAAAACATAGTTTTTGGGGGGTTTAGGTGTTTTACACAATTTTTGAATATCCCTAAAAACTCAGTTATTTCAAATTATATATACGTAACCTATAAAAAACCTTGAGTTAGTCTATTTTGAAGTATATAAAATGGAGAAAATCCCAAAAAACTACCGAAAAAACCAGTTTTCCGGATTTTTGAAGATGGCGCACCTTACGAATAAATCTGAAAAAAGTCAGAAATACAGATTTTGATAAAATTCACAAAACGCAAAAAAATTAGACATGCAGCCATCGCCAAAAAAAGTTATACGTACCTATTAAAAAAACAAAAAACATTGAGGTTATGTACACTCGACCTTCGGGTCCATAAAAATATATGTTTTGTAAAAGCCTCAGCTGTGCGTGTGAATTTTTTGTAATTTATAATTTAATTGCAAACCAACTTAAAAAAAAATAAAATCGAAAAATTGACATTTTTTGATGTGGGGAAAGGGGAAGGGGGTGGTGGGCTAAAATTGCGGTGATTCTTAATTTTTTTAATCACATAGAACGTAAAAAAATAAAAAAAAATATTCAGGCTGTATCGACTTCAAAATAATACAGCATCATGCCAAAAGGGCCTTAGTTATGTATGTTCGGCCCTATTGATCCAATCGTGACGTACGTCGGCTGAAATGATAGGAACTAACCAATAGCATACAATGACATAGAGAAATCAAATACAGCCTCATGTCAAAAAGAATAGAATAAACAAAAATTTCTTTTGAATTAAATATTTGAAATAAAAAATCACACTAAATTTTCTTTTTTTTTTCACCCTTTCACTTATCAATATAAACATAAAAGTTTTTAGAGAGTTTCGCCCTCGGTTATAATGTAATCTTTCATTCTGCGTTTAAATTTTTCCAAAATTCTTATTAGTTTTCTCAGGATTCGAATAAACTGAATGCATTTAAATAGCATTGGTCATAATTTTGCGCCTACTCCCTCAAGGCTTAAAAAATGTAACATTTCAAAGGAATGGAGATATTTCAAAGATTCGCTGAGACTATAATTTTTATCTAATATACATATATCTGTAGTCCATCCACTCACGGTAAATATTGCAAAACCTCCGAATTTTAAACAACCGCTTGGATTGACATGAAATTGGGTATGCACATAGCTGACAGGTCAAAGAAAAAGTGATATTGTGCCGACGTGTGCTTTTGCCTTGGGAGTTAGTACAACCACTTTTATAATGTGAAAAGACATACATTCAAAATAAGTCCTAAAGTGGATAAACTGAGTAATTCTAAGCTAGTTTTTGTTCTATAGATTTTTTCTTAACATACTGTTTGAGTTATTTGCAAGTGAATATATTATGTTCGTTTTTCAACAAAAAAAGTCACGTTTTTAGACGGTTTTAGAAAAAAACTCAAAAAGTATTTTAACGAAAAATATTCTTAGCAAAAATATAGCGTATAAAAAAGTGAAAACAATGGTGTATGTATGAAGTCTGTAGACCCTGTAAAAGTAGAGTTGTAGTTAAGAGGAAACAGTAGCGATCAACAGGTAGCGAAAACGCGTTCCAAGATTGCGGCTGTAATTTTGAATATTTTTTCGAGATATTTGGCACACGTATTCGTAATATAATAAAGAATGGCGGTACAGAGCCCAATTTGAAAAATATATGAATATGTGGAAATTACTCTGTAATTAAATACAATATTTAAAAAACGAGCCTGTACCGCCATTAAGAAGAACAAAAAAATACACTTTCTTCAAATGAACTTTTTTATCCGATGCCTAGATTTTGTGTCATTTTGGAACTACTAAAATTTTGTATTTCATTAGTAGTTCCAAAATGACACAAAATCTAGGCATCGGATAAAAAGTTTATTTGAAGAAAGTGTATTTTTTTGTTCTTCTTAATGGCGGTACAGGCTCGTTTTTTTAATATTATATTTAATTACAGAGTAATTTCCACATATTAATATATTTTTCAAATTCGGCTCTGTACCGCCATTCTTTATTATATTACGAATACGTGTGCCAAATATCTCGAAAAAATATTCAAAATTACAGCCGCAATCTTGGAACGCGTTTTGGCTACCTGTTGATCGCTACTGTATCACCTTAATGAAAAGCAGGTTCTACTTCGTCAAAATACAAATCGAATATTTTAACATGAAATAACCATAAAACGAAGCACTTTTCGGGAAAAACTCATGACTTACAACTGTTATAAAATGTCTAAAAAGTTTTATTTGTATTTTTATAAACGTTTCTAGCATCAAAAGTTAGTTAGCATCAAAATGAAGTCTCTTTTTTGTTAAAAAAATGTAAAAATCACCGCCTAATTTACTTATGTATTGTTTATGTGATATGTACATTTTTTACTCTTTGAGATATTTAGTATCACTAATGTTTAAGTTATTTTAAACCAAGGCATTTTTTTTCAAAATTAAAATTTTTTTATTTTAAAACCAATTGTTTTTAATAAGCATTTCTTGCCAATAAATCTTATAGATCATATAAACAGTATAATATAAGTAAATTAACTAGGGCGGTAACTATTAATTTCATATGGAATGCTAATTAGGTGGTGATTTTCACGATTTCTTTTAGCAAAAAAAGGGACATATTTTATTTAAAGCGTAACTTACTTTTGATGCTGATGGTGATAGAATAGATACTTTTTAAATAACAAAAATAAAACTTTTTTAAACACTTTAACAAATTTGTGGCGAGTTTTCCCCGAAAAGTGCGTTATTTTTTGGATATTTTACGTTGAACTAGTCGATTTGGAATTCGACGAATAAGAACCAACTGTTGTTCAGCTCCAACTCTGTTTTTATTGTGTGTCCAGACTTCATACATACATATTTTTTTTTACTGTTTTATAAGCTTTATATTTGCTAAGAATAGTTTTTTCGATCAAATACTTACTTTTTGATTTATTTACGAAAAACCATCTAAAAACAAAAAATACAAGGAATTTAATTAGTTTATCCACTTACGGACATATTTTTACCTATATTTTTTCACACTCGAGAAGGGGGTGGTACTCATCCCCAGAAAAAAGCACACACTGGCACAATATCACTTTTTTCTTTGACATGTTAGCTATGCTTATGTCAAATTTCATGCCAATCCAAGCGATTTTGTAAAATCCAAAAACAGTGAGTAAATTGTCCAATGATATCTTTAAAAAAGACTAGTGCATTTTACAAAAACTTAGGTCAATAAATAATATGAAAACAGCGGAATATCAACCAATGTTGAATGTTTTTACAAAGTATTGTTTATTTTTCGCTACTCGAAGGGGACAACTATTAAACTGGTTTCTTCCACTTCCAGACAATTTTTTAACCGCATATGACATCAAAACCAGAATTAAAAAAATTCGGTTTCGACCTCTTAATACACGTAAATTGATCAAGTATATTTTTCTGTGACTATGTGTGTCACTTCCGGGTACACCATTTTAACCGGAAGTGGTGTAAAACTAAAAAAAGTATTTCTTTGTTCTCATTTTTCTAATGCGCGTCAAATTTCTAATCGCTAGTACCATCTATGGGTTATAATCTTTCATTCAACCTCTGTGATTATATCTGACAGACGGACGGACAGACAGGCATAAAACCGGACAGGCATAAATATTTGTTCTCGTCTTTCTAAGGCGCGTCGAGTAATACATAGTTTGTACTATTTCTGCGAATTTAGAACAATACTTCGGGTTGCAACTCTTTATCCTGAAGTCGGAGGCCAAATTTCTCACCTTTAGTACCATCTTTGGGTTATAAGCTTTCATTCCACATCTAATTTGTCATGTTTTAACCCGGCATCCGACAGGTGAACTTTTTTGCCACTAACAGACAGGTGGGATGTGACAAACCCCAGCATTGAAAGAGTTAAAGAATCTCAAAAAATATCTCTACGTTTAGATTAGTTAACAG
Source organism: Diabrotica virgifera virgifera (assembly GCF_917563875.1). Classification (NCBI taxonomy): domain Eukaryota; kingdom Metazoa; phylum Arthropoda; class Insecta; order Coleoptera; family Chrysomelidae; genus Diabrotica; species Diabrotica virgifera. The sequence goes on along the minus strand of NC_065451.1, from coordinate 118,718,934 downwards.
AAACAGTAAAGATGCAGTAGAAATAAACAAACCAAGACACGTTAAATGATACTAGGAGCACTCCCGAATCATAATTTACAATGTGTAAACTTTGGAAATCATGACTTGGAATTTACAATGTATATACTGATGTGATCTTGATTATTGATATGAGATAATATTCTTATATGTCACTTAATTTAATCAATGTATTAATACTAATCTAATTAATTAACGAGATCACATATCAATATGTTTTCAATCTCAGGGCGAATTATAAATTAATTACTTACTTTCGTGGCTTCTGAATATTTCTTAATGGTTCCTAATCGGGATAGAAAAGAAAAGAGTAAAAAAAAATACAAATATGGGTTACAATTATAATCAAAATATTTTTTATTTTATTCAAAAGGCAATCAATGCTTAATATTTGCTATTTCTTATTATTCTTAAACATAACATTTACAACTGGGAATTTTATTTCCTTTTGGTTTTCTATTGAAAGTTTTTATTAACATTTAACTATTAGGAGTTATTAGGGACAACTCTATTTAAGTTTGATGAAGCTTTTCTGATATTATTGATTATGTTATTCAATTTTTTATGTGGAATTTAATACGAAAAACCCATACATTCATGTCCAAACAAATGAGACTGACCTTTTCCTGGTGAACTGAAAATGTCCTCACACAAAACCCTTTCCTGCTATCCTTGGCTGCGATCAAACCTCGTCCTGGCTTCCAGTGATGTTCTCCTTTGAAAAACTAGCTCGAATAGCTCTCGTTCCTGCTTTTGTCGTGATGCTGTGTTCTACCTTTTTCGAAACTGCTATCAGCTACCGGGACACTCTGGGCTCAAGGAGGTTCTTTTACTCTCGACCTGGCCTACTTCTCGTTCCACGATAGATACTCCACACTCACGGAACTACCGGTTTTCTCACTCCTCGAACACTACCGTCTACTACTCGACTTCACTTCTCGACAGCTCAAAACATTCTGATCCCACTTTGTCATTCATTCACCTACTTTCTCAATATCCCTTCCAGATTCACAAATCAACCTTCCACCACCAACTCTCATTCTCAGTATTCCTCAAAAACCAATTTTTAATCTTTCTAAATATGCTTAATGGATTTCAAAAGAAAATATTTAATTCCCATTCTAAAATCACTTTCTACTATTTACAAATTTTAATGACCTATTCTCTCTTTCAAATCTATCATCTATTTCACTGAGTTTTATTTAGCATAGGCTAATGATCGACCTTCCGAGAAGAACGATAATGGTACGCGTCATTCACTTTGTTTATTTTAAGCGCACTGTCCCGAGTTCCGTCTAATCACTTCTTAAAATTAAATATAACAATTTGTTGTATACAGGGTGTTCTAAATTTATATGCCCGTGGTTGAGAAAATTGAAAATATTTTATATTAAATTGAATCCTGTTTACAACCATCAAAATTTAATTTTCATATCAAATAGAAATATAACAATACATTGTAAATAATTATGATTCGGGAGTGCTCCTAGTAGCATTTAACGTGTCTTGGTTTGTTTATTTCTACTGAATCTGGATTTTAAATTTAGTATAAATTTCTACGTATTATGACTGTTTCTTGTTGAGAATAAAGAAAAAACTTCACCAATTATGGTTTCATTTCGAAAACAACGCACACATCTTATGGAAAATATAATGTCACTCAAATTCAATAAAATTTATACGAATAGATCCGTTTTAATTTACCGATCAAATCTTATCATTGCGCCAACTCTCTATTTTCAAAAATAAGAGCAGAAATTGATACAAATAAATCTGAAATCAAATGGGTAGGTACATAAGTTAGAGAGAGAAAAAATATTTTAAACTACCCAGATTTTCGGTACTCCATAAATCAGCGGATTAGTTTCACTAATCCGCTTAGGCCCAGCGGGATTTAAGCTCTTATGAATAGCACTCGGAGCAATAATGATTGTAACTTTAACACTTTTAACACTTTATGGACTCCAAAAATGTGATTTCGATAAACTTTAATTGCAATTTGCGCCGTAATTAATCATAATTAAGAGTTGGCGCAATGATAAGATTTGATCGGTAAATTAAAACGGATCTATTCGTATAAATTTTATTGAATTTGAGTGACATTATATTTTCCATAAGATGTGTGCGTTGTCCGTATTATGACTGTTTCTTGTTGAGAATAAAGAAAAAACTTTACCAATTATGGTTTCATTTCGAAAACAACATAAGTCCACAAACTTTAAAACATAATATCAAAAAAATAAGCAACATTTAAACTTTTTTGGTCTTTCAGATATAGGTCTGGATCCCGCGTATGAAAAAAAAGTTGATTAATAGCAAGCTGAAAATTTGTTAATAGCTTAAGGGTGTCTAGTCGGATAAACTTTGATATATGGGAACACTGGAACAGGGGCAGTTTTAATTTTGGAACAGGTTAAAAATTTGAAACGGTCACACCACGAAAACGGCACATGTATTTTGTCCGACAGAACAGACTTAAACTCTTCGAACAGAGATTAAACTCTCATGCAAAAATTAGACTGCTATTTATCACCAAATGGGCCTTTTAATGAGTAGAGCATGTAGAATATGTCAAATGACAGGAATTATGACAGGTGATAAATAGCAGTCTAATTTTTGCATGAGAGTTTAATCTCTATTCGGAGAGTTTAAGTCTGTTATGTCGGACAAAATAAATGTGCCGTTTTCGTGGTGTGACCGTTCCAAATTTTCAACCTGTTTCACAATTAAAACTGCCCCTGTTCCAGTGTTCCCATATATAAAAGTTTATCCGACTAAACACCCTTAAGCTATTAACAAATTTTCAGCTTGCTATTAATCAACTTTTTTTTCATACGCGGGATCCAGACCTAATAGATGCATTTATAACCCATAATACTTATATAAAATATAGTATTACTATCAGAATCTCTAACTACTAATGGAAAGATTTTTACGTTTCCTGAAAAATTTACACATTGTAACATACAGTGCTTCCATAAAGTAACGCATAATTTCATTATTTCGTAAACCGGCGACTTTAAGGAAAATTTTCGAAACAGGTCGATTTTTATTTTTAAATTACAATTTTTTGGCATATTACATATCATACTAGTGATGTCATCCATCTGGGCTTGATAACGTAATCGATGAATTTTTTAAATGAGAATAGGGGTCATGTGATAGCTCATTTGAAAGGGTATTTAATTCTCTATTTACTAATACAAACAATAACATAATTATATATACAGGGTGTCCAAAAAGAATTCTTTAATTAAATTAATTGAGACAAAAAGAAAAATGTATGTAACTTATTTAATTCAAAATTCGTTTTACTTTTGTCAGAAAATTAAATGTTAGAGCTGCCATCCACCTGCCTCTTGGAAGTTTAAGATTACGCTTAAGCGAAAATCAATATTTAGGTTTTAAATAAAACATTTTTATGTTTGCTGGCACCAATAAAATATATTTAGAATTAAACAAATTACATACATTCATCTTTTTATACCAATTAATTTAATTTAAATAACATTTTTTGGACACCCTGTATAAATAATTATATTAACAATTATATTATTGAATAGAGAATTACATACCCTTTCAAATGAGCTATTACATGCCCTTTATTCTTATTTAAAAAATCAACGATTACGTCATCACGCCCAGATGGATGACGTCACTAGTATGATATGTATGCCAATAAATTGTAATTTAAAAATAAAAATCGACCTGTTTCGGTATTTTTCCTGAAAGTGTCCGGTTTGTGAAATAATGAATTTATGCGTTACTTTATGGACGCACTGTATATTGTTTCGCAATGACCCATTAAATTATTATAAATGCAATTAACCATTGACCATGTCATGAAAATGGCAATATAAAATTAATTTTTCAAATGTCAAACTTTAAAATTTGTTTTTGTTAACAAAAAAATAATTTAAATATCTATTATGAAATTCGTTACAAACAAAATCTGATATTTCAACTAAACGAAACAAAATACACAATAAAAGTGAATTATTAAACTCATTCAGGGACCCGTTCAGACAAAAGAGCCTACAACTGGTTTTTACCTGAGTGCGAGTGGAAGACTTGTAACGTGAAGCGATCGATATTATGTATCTAACTAGGTACTGTCTTTTCCGTAAAAATGTATATCTTGGCAACATCCTGTTGTTGCCAAAGTGATGTTTAAGCAATGTTTTTGACCTACGGGGGTCAAATTGTCGTTATAGTGTAAGGAATAAAATATATAAATAAATCGGATTACTGAAAATCCGACAACGGTGCCAAGCTTAAAGAAGTGTACTAAGCGAACATTCACGGATTATACCTAGAAAATGATAGCATTTCTAGGTGATGCCAAATGACTGCAACGTGAAAAGATGCCAATTTAATAGCGGGATGTATATATATATATATATATATATATATATATATATATATATATATATATATATATATATATATATATATATATATATATATGAGTTAGTTAGAAGCAACCTACCCGTTTTCAACCAACCATTTCCCGTATAATATTTTACATATATATATATATATTGTTTTTATTATTTACTTTAACGTAAAATTATAACTTAATGCTTGTTTTCTATTTCTAATGTTTTTATTTATTTACATTGAATATTAATTTGTTTTGTTGTATAATCCACTTCGCAATAATTATGTGATATACATATTTGATTCAAAATAACTACAATAATTTATTGTAATTGGGCAACAATGTCAACTTAGATCTCTTCTTCTTCTTCTTCTTCTTCTTCTTCTTTTTGTATAGACATGAATCTGTCTGTTTTTTAATGTGCCTCTAGTAAGTTGTAGTTCAATCGTTTTCGTGGCCATCCCACTGAGTCTCTTCCTATTGAGGAATCGTCTCTCGATGTCCTTACTACTCTATTTGTTGTCATTCGGCTTTATTATTATAAGAGGTATTATTAACAATTCTAATACAAAATGTTCTCCTTCCTGGGCTGTGAAATGACCTCAACGTGGAGGAAGCCCAAGTAATTGGTCTTGGTCGCTACTAATGTAAAGGGAGCATGACCAATGAAACCAAGACAGTCCAACTAGCGTGCGGAGACTTAGCACCGGGTAGACGCCAAACACCTCCACCGGACGCTGAAAGGCGCTGCAACCTTTCCCAAGTGTCGCCCCTTCCTCCGACTCCTGATCCTTCCCACCTAACCAACCGTACGCTAAGGTGTGACAAACCGTGCTGATGGCTGGATGGGCACTTGTAACGTGGTCACGAATGGTTCCTTTAGGGAAACGGGCTGATGGACCGTGCTTCCCCAGCTACTCGTGGAATTCAGATGAATCGTAAAACACAAACAAACACAAATAATAACAAAGACAAGAGTTGCAGAGGTGGAAGAAAAAGGGTAAACTCCCTCCCAGACCTAGGGAGGAAAAACAGATTTCAAATCCCTTAACATAAATAATAAATTCATGTCTTAGTTTAGGCATTTTTCCAGATATATTAAAAATTGGAACTATTGAACCACTATCCAAAACTGGCGAAGAAATAATCTCAAATAAGCAAAATATTTGAAAAAATAGTTAAGATAAGACTTACAAATTTTTTAAAAATTCAATATACTATCTGAATGTCAGTATGGGTTTCAAGAGGGAAAATCCACTGAAGATACAATCTGTGTTCTAACAGCTAACATCTACAAAGCTTTTGATAATGCAAGACGAGCTCTTTGTATATTTTTAGATTTAGCAAAGACATTTGATATGGTTTCACATAAAATATTGCTAGATAGACTTAAAAAATATGGTATAAGAGGACTTGCACACCTATAACATACTAGAAAGTTATCTGCTAAATAGACAACAACATGTTTCAATAGATGGAGAAATCAGTAAAGGAAGAATTATATCTTACGAAGTCCCACAGGGAACGGTCTTGGGACCAATTATTTTTAATATCTATATCAACGACCTATTCAGACTAAATATCACAGGTAAGATAATGAGCTTTGCAGATGACACAGCTAGTTTTCATGATGCAAATACGTGAAATAATTTAAAACAAAAAGCTGAAACGGATTTTGCTACAATTCAAAAGTGGTTTTAGCTTAATAAGCTTACCTTAAACGTAGAAAAAACAAAATATATGCCATTTACATCATATGTTAATAACCTCCCAAATTTTGGCTTATTAAAAATTGATGCAAAAAATGAAATTTCACGTATATACGAGATTAAATATCTAGGTATAATAATTGATAAACATTTACGATGGAATAACCAAGCAAATTTCCCTAAAAGAAATGTTAACGAATATAATTTACCAATCTGCTTAGTATTTATAGACTACGAAAAAGATTTTAACAGCATAGAATTATGGGCTATTGAGGAAGCACCGGTCAATTCGCTCTGAGCGTTAACAAAGTGTCAAAGCAAAATCGACCGACCTGCTCATGGTGGCGGTTTTTTGAAATTTTATCAGGACGCTTTGTGTATGTTTAAATGAGACATTTAAAAAAAAAATGCCGTGTCACGCTAGTGATATTATGTATTAATATAAACAGAAAATAAAAACGCACTTAATCTGATATAAATTCTTCTATTTCCAATATTGATTATCAGTTTGATTTTGTATACATAACCTCACTATCGCAGTTTATCTCAATAAATCTTTATTAACGAAAAAGAAAATATTTTTGTTGCACTATAAATTACAGTATAAATTAATAACTAATGAATTCTAACAATTGTATTCGGTTATTATCACTACCAAATTAAATTTTCAAGTTTAATAAAATAATCCCATAAGACTCAATGTTAAAACGTCCTGACAAAATCTGACAGCGTGTCACGTGACTGTAAGTAGAGGGGAGACGCACGGAGCCAATAGCAGAATATATACAAACATGCTGAAATGGTAGTCACGATGGATAACGACATGAAAACTAGGCCAATCAAAATCAACCGAGGAGTAAGACAGGGAGACACCATATCTCCAAAACTATTTACTGCCGCACTTAAAGACATCTTTAAATCATTAAATTGGGAAACAAAGGGACTCTCAATAAATGGAAAGTATTTAAACCACCTAAGATATGCAGATGACGTGATACTAATAGCCGACAACTGGAAAGAACTGAAGATGATGATCGATGAGCTTCATAGAGAATCCTTAAGAAAAGAACTGAAAATGGACTTGAGCAAAACTAAGCTAATGTCGAACAAAGATGATCAACCAACCATAACCATCTAAGGAACCAAAGTGGAACATGTAAAAGAATATATACAATATACATATATCCGGGTCAGAATATCAAGGTAAACAAAGAAAACCAAACTACCGAAATAAGCAGACGAGTAAGGGGCTGCATTCGGAAAACTCTCATATATATTGAAAGACAAAAAGATACTACAAAACCTTCGAACCAAAGTGTTCGATTCTTGTATCCTTCCCGTTCTCACGTACGGAGCTCAAACTTGGACATTCACAAAAATGAAAATGGACAAGATTAGAAACACTCAAAGAGCCATGGAACGACAGATGCTTGGTATCTCACTCTTAGATCGGCAAACAAACGAAGCAACCCGAAACAAAACAAAAGTAAGAGATGCCGTGGAACAAGCGGCTAAATTAAAATGGAAATGGACTGGACGCAACGAACGTCTAGAAAATGGTAGATGGAGCAAAGAAGTTGGAAACTGGCGACCGTACGAAGCGAAGAGACCAAGAAGAAGACCTCAAATGAGCTGGAGCGACGACATCAAAAGAGTCGCAGGTCCAATGTGGAAAAGCCTCACACACAACAGAGATGCAGTGCCGTAGCTGACAAGCCCACAGGGCCCGCAAAGCTGGGGTTGCTCCTAGCAAAATTTTAAATAGAAACCACGCGATATTTCGCGAAATAAACATCACATAGAAATACTGCAAATATACGTAATCAATATTTTTGAAAAATTTATCGAATGACGCCAAACACGACCCCATGGAGGTGGGGTGGGGGGTTACTTTAAAATATTAAATAGTAACCCCTCATTTTTATTGCCGATTTGGATTCCTTACGTAAAAATAAGTAACTCTTATTCGAGGCATTAAGCGCGGGACTCCACTTGCGATTTTCTAGTCGCGCGATTGTTTTGTCGCGAAATTAAATATATTGTTTCAAATACAACTCGATCCAAGATTATTTAGTCGCAAATGGATGTTCAATCTTCGCGAAAAAACAATCGCGCGACTACAAATCGCAAGTGGAGTCCGGCGCTTAATCGGAAAAAATGATTGATGGAAATGGAAAATTAAATAAAAAAATGGAAAGTCCCCACTTAAATGCAAAACTTTACTTAACTTTTTTTGGTTTTAGGACCTAATCTTTACAACCCATTAAGTCCCCATAACGCTCGAGTAACTGCAAATTTAGCATACTTTAATCCCCTACTATTAGTTTTATTTTTCGGAACGTAAAAATAACTTGCGATGCAAATAATTTACCTTCTAAAGCAGAAGTTGTTGAAAGATTTTGGGATTTATTCGTATGTTAGATCAAAGTTCAAAGGTCTTGTAACTAAAATTTTAAGATTTATACAGTCAAAGCACCTTTCGGACATGGTTTAAAAAAGATTCCCATTACAGTTTTAATGGTTATAACCTAATAAGAAGAGATAGGAAGGAAGACCGGTTTGGTGGCGTTGCGATTCTTATCCGTAACACAGTAACCTTCAGTGAACTAAAACTAAATTATAACTTTAATTCTGATATTGAAGTTTGTGGCATCAAAACAAACTTTAAAAATATTGAACTCAATATATTATCTATATACAAACCTCCTAAATGTAAAAGTACAGTATCTGATTGGGCAAATATATTTTCACAAGTCATTGGTTCAGTAGTTATAGGTGGAGATTTCAATGCACATCATACGATTTGGGGATCTAATTATAATGATGCAACTGGAATACAACTTATTAAAACTGCAGATGACTTAAATTTTACAGTAATTAATAATGGAGAACCTACCATTTTAACTAAATCAGATCAAAATAAATCAGCTATTGATGTTACTTTCGTTACAGCTGATCTAGTCAATAAAATTAATTGGTCTATACATACAGACACCTTGGGATCGAATCATTTTATGATCTATATGGAAATTACCGACATTCATTTACCTGAAGAAATTATTCCTAAAAGTAAATGGAATACAAGAAAGGCTAATTGGTCCATGTACGAAATTTCAGCAGAGCTGTTAAGTACATTGACTTTGAAATTTATTAGACTCTGCCAATTATTGTACAAGTGCGTATTACCGAAGATTGCCGAACGAAGTGACCCAAGTTCATTTGCCAGGGTTACTGGGTGACGAAAAAGTACATAACGACGAGAATACACACAAAACCAACGCTTCGATGAACGAACATTTTTACTCCTTACATTCAAGTTATTGTAATTTGTTTTAGATCTGTTGTATTAAAATTTACGTGAAATTCTGAAAATTCTTCACCACATCCACAACTATTGGTCCTTCGAACTGCGAATCTACAGTGCCAGCAGAACTACAAAGAAAATAGCAGCTTTACATTCTACGAACCGACGTCGTACTTGACCCGCTGTATCAACCCCAGGAAGCTACATTTACAACACTGAATACTGAATCCTTTTTATAATTTCACATTTTTTCAGTCTCTATTTGATAAATATTTTAAGTACATGAGTTTCAATCTAAATTAATATATTTATTTCGAATAGTGACATATTATTTGACGTTTTACCTACTCTCGTATTCATTGTGAATGTGCTAGCTGATTTTTTATTTTATTCTGACAGATCGTAACTAAACGTTAATAATAATTCTTACGTACATAATAATTGAATTACAAAACATTTATTTCCGTTTTCTGCACTTGAATAAATCATTTCTTTTTATTTAATTACATTCATCGAAGATCAAATACTTATTTCTTGAAACATCAAACACAGTTTGATTGTTTATATCTGTATAATATACGTCACATACATTAGATTACTAAAATTACATAATTTAATTAACATACATACATAATATTTAATTATTTTGCATCCTCGTACATTTTGGTCATATTGTCAAAAATGTCAGACCAAAACAAAACAAAGAGAATGGCCACTAAAGGTGCTCTTACACGTTTAACAACATATTTTCGAAGTATAGAAAATAATGAAATTATCGACCTCGTAGATTTAGAAATGCGATTATTCAAAGCCGAAGGGCTTTTAGATGTTTTTAATGAGGTTCAGATGCTTATTGAAACTGATGATCCTGACTGCGAGGAAAATTATGACACAATACATGCCATTGAAAGGCAGACTTTTGAGGACAGATATTTTAAAATAATATCTGACATCAAAAACCTTATTTTATCTAGACGACCTACTGACACGTCTGATTCACGTAGTGTCAATGGTTCAATAGCAGCTGGGCCTACAAATACAAGTAACATTAAGTTACCTCCATTGAATCTAGCTACATTTGATGGATCGTTTGATCAATTCCTCTTCTTTCGCGACAGTTTTAATTCTATTATTAATGATGATACTTCACTTTCCAATGTACAAAAGTTTCATTACTTACGTCTGTCATTACGTGGCATAGCTGCCGACACTATTAAATCTTTGCAAGTCTGCGATGCAAACTACGACATTGCTTGGAGTTTATTGATCGAAAGATTTGAAAATAAACAGTTACTTGTAAACAATCACATTAAAGCTCTCTTTAACCTACCACTAGTTACAAAAGAATCAAATCAAGGTCTCAGACAACTTCTAGATAATACACAAAAACATTTACGTGCTTTAGAAGTTTTAAAACGCCCCACTAAACACTGGGATGATTTGATTATTTATTTGTTAACAACAAAATTTGATAACTCAACAAGACGCTCTTGGGAGTCACAAAATTGTAAAGACAACCTACCAGTTTTAGATGATTTACTGAAATTTTTAAAAGAACGATGTCGTATCTTAGAGTCATTAGATAACTACAATGATAATAAACAGGATCAAAATTCACCACGATACAAAGGTAATAAGTCTGAAACAAGAGCCTTTGTTTCTAACACAGAGAATAGGTTTAAATGCAACTTTTGTAACAAGGAACATAAAATATATTATTGTCCTGACTTCTTAAAACTAAATCCTACTAATAGATTAAACAATGCAAAACGTCTACGTTTATGCATTAATTGTCTTGGCACATGCCATCGTACTAAGGATTGTCGTTCTACTGGTTGTAGAAAATGTGGAAAGATCCATCACACTCTGTTACACTTCGAGAATTCACAATCCTCAAATTCAGTTTCCACAGAAAACAATTCTTCTCAATCTTCATTACCTTCCAATGTTCCAAACACTGGGCTGCAGTCAAATGAATCTACCTCTACCTCTAACTTCTCTTCAACACATCATATAAGCTCAAGTGTTCACACTGCTATTAAACCGTATATTCTACTTTCAACTGCTGTTGTTAACGTTTTTGACAAGTTCGGCAACTCACATAAATGCAGAGTACTCTTGGACAACGGAAGTCAATCCAACTTTATATCTGAGAAATTTTGTGATATTTTACAACTTTCAAAGGAAAAAATCAACACTTCGATCTCGGGAATTAATCAATTAACTCACAATATTAACTTCCGGACATCACTAACATTTAAATCAGATATTAACAATTTCTCGAAAAAAATATCTTGTCTAATTTTGCCCAACATAACAAGTAATTTACCTTACATACACATCAATCGTTCCCAGCTCAATATTCCAACAAAATTACTTCTAGCTGACCAGAATTTTGAAAAACCTGGTCCAGTAGACCTTCTTATTGGAGCTGACACTTTCTGGGATATTTTAAGCGTTGGACAAATCAAACTTGGTCCTGGGTTACCGATCATTCAAAAAACCACTCTTGGTTGGATAATTTCTGGCCCAATTCCAACAAATATTCAACACCACCCCCAACATAATTGTTACTTTTCTTCTACCAGTGAATTAGATTCACAGCTCACAAAGTTTTGGGAACTAGAGGAGTGTCCTAAAACTAAGTTTGTTTCCGAAGAAGACATCTATTGTGAAAATCATTTTAAGCAGCATATTTCTCGCCATTGTGATGGTCGTTTTATCACTACTCTTCCACTAAAGGAATCTCCATCAGTTTTAGGGGATTCTCTCACTACTGCCAAAAAACGTTTTTTAAACTTAGAGAGAAAACTTGAAAATAACATTCAATTGAAATTAGAATATCATGACTTCATACGTGAGTACATTAAACTTGGTCACATGTCCCTAATAAATGACACTAATGATAATTCTGGATTCTTCTTACATCATCACTGCGTTTTAAAGGAAACTTCAACCACTACAAAGTTAAGAGTTGTATTTGATGGTAGTGCGAAAACTACCACAAGCTACTCATTAAATGACATCATGTATATCGGCCCTCATTTACAAGATAATTTATTTTACATTTTACTTAGATTTCGTCAACATAAATTCGTACTGGGTGCAGATATAACTAAAATGTATCGTCAGGTTTTCCTTACTCCTGAACAACGTTACCTTCAAAAGATCCTTTGGAGATTTAATAAAAATGATGAAATTTCTGCTTATACACTGAATACTGTTACCTACGGTACTGCATCAGCAGCGTTTCTTGCCATTAGGTCTCTTCATGAAATTGCTCATCGACATATTTCCGAATACCCAAAAATTTCCTCTATAATTTTGCACGATTTTTATGTAGATGATCTATTAACTGGTTGTGACACATCGGAAGAACTCCGAGAAATCAAGGAAACTATTTCATATTTATTATCTTCCTACGGTTTTCCTCTGAGAAAATGGACTACCAATGATTCGTCTCTACAAAATCATTCTGATCCTGATTTTTTGCATTTTGGTTCTGACGAACATAACAAAACACTAGGATTACTTTGGAATCCGTCTTGTGATTCCCTACAATATTCTATAAATATCTCCACAATTAACTTAAAGATTAGCAAAAGACAGATTTTATCCTGTACAGCACAAATATTTGATCCTTTGGGGTTACTTTCACCCGTAACAGTTATATCGAAAATTATTCTTAAAGAGCTCTGGAAACTCAAGATAAGTTGGGATGAATCTGTTCCTGAAAGTATTTACACACTTTGGTCGAAATACTACTTCGAACTTACAAAATTAAACACTTTAAAAATACCTAGACATGTACTTTCTTCTAACCCAGTTTCTGTTCAACTTCATGGGTTTTCTGACGCCTCGGAGGCGGCTTACGGTGCATGTATTTACATATGCTGCACAGATACATTTGGAAATTACACTTCAAATCTTTATTGTGCTAAAACTCGAGTTTCTCCTATGAAACTTGTAACCATTCCAAGACTCGAACTTTGTGGGGCATCACTACTTTCTGAACTTGTCGAAAAGGTCACTTCATCTGTAAATGTCTCCTTTAAAAACATTACGTATTGGACTGACTCTAAAATTGTTATTTCATGGATAAACACCTCTCCCCATTTACTTAAGACTTTTATAGCAAATCGAGTCTCACAAATACATAAACTGACCAACCCTGAATTTTGGAAATATATTAATACTTATGATAATCCAGCAGATCTACTGTCACGAGGTATAAGTCCTTCTTCGCTCAGTAATTCCCACATATGGTTTCATGGCCCTTCTTGGCTCACTTTGCCTCAAGAAGAATGGCCTCAATATACAAAACATCAAGAAGTTTGTATAACTTCTGAATTACCTGAACTGCGTAACAAAACTCTTGTGTTTCATCACATCAACAACGAATTTACCTTTTACTACAAATATTCTTCATTAAATAAACTAACACGCGTCTTTGCTTATGTCTTAAGATTTAAAGACAATCTGTCGATTCATAAACATTTACGAATAACAGGTCCCTTGACCACAATAGAACTCAATAATTCCCTTTTAACCTTAATTAGGTTCGTACAACGTCAGTCATTTCCATATGATTATGATGCACTTTCCAATTCCAACCAAATTGACAAAAGAAGTAAACTTCTTGGCCTAACTCCATTCTTTGATACAACAACAAAATTAATACGCGTTGGCGGTCGTTTACATCATTCGTCATTTGATTTTAACAAGAAACACCCCATAGTCCTACCTCAGAAAGACCACCTCACGATACTCATTGCTCGCCATGAGCATTTGAAACTTTTACATATTGGTCCTCAAGCACTTCTTGCTTCCTTAAGAGAAAATTACTGGCCAATATCAGGGCGCAATTTGGTTCGAAAAATTGTTCGTGATTGTGTCCGATGTTTTAGATTTAACAATAAACCCGAACAGTATCTTATGGGCAATCTTCCGGAGTCACGAGTTACCCCTTCACGTCCCTTCACGGTTTCTGGTGTCGATTATGCTGGTCCCGTTTTATTACGAGATAGAAAGGGTCGTAATTACAAAACTTCTAAAGCTTATATTGCTCTCTTCATTTGCTTCGCCAGTAAGGCTATACATTTAGAAGTTGTCAGTGATCTCACGACAGAATGCTTCTTAGCGGCATTACGCCGATTCACGGCCCGACGCGGTAAATGCTCCGAAATATTTTCAGATAACGGCAGCACTTTCGTGGGAGCAAATAATGAACTCAGACAATTTTTTAACACAAATGCTGATCACATTATTACAGACCTCTCAATCGACGGTATTCAATGGCATTTCATTACTCCACGTGCTCCCCACTTCGGTGGATTATGGGAGTCAAACATTAAATCAGTTAAGCACCACATGAAACGTGTAGTAGGTAATGCAATTTTAACATTTGAAGAATTTACCACGGTTTTATATCAAATAGAGGCTTGTCTCAATTCTAGACCACTCTATCCTCTTTCTAATGACCCAAATGACCCTACCCCTCTTACTCCTGCACACTTATTAATTGGATCTTCATTGACGAGTATACCACAACAAAACTTAATGGACATTAATGAAAATCGTCTTTCAAGATTCCAAAGGGTGCAACAGATATTACAGCACTTTTGGACAAGATGGTCCAAAGAATATGTATCCCATCTTCAGCAGCGGGTCAAGTGGAAGGAGAATTGCCAACAGCTGATCCAGCCTGGACGCATGGTTCTAGTAAAGGATGATGGACTTCCTCCCTTGAAGTGGCAGTTAGGCAGAATTTTAAAAACTTACACCGGAAGTGACAATATTGTGCGGTCGGTTGTGATAAAGACAAACTCTGGTGAGATTAAACGACCGGTTGTGAAATTATGTGTTCTGCCTAACCAAGATCAATAATTTTTGTTTGAAAACTATAATTAATATGATCTTTGACTTTTTCTTTAAGACTTTTTATTGAAACCCGGTCTTTGGGGTTTCAAGGTGGGGGAGTATATGTTAAGTACATTGACTTTGAAATTTATTAGACTCTGCCAATTATTGTACAAGTGCGTATTACCGAAGATTGCCGAACGAAGTGACCCAAGTTCATTTGCCAGGGTTACTGGGTGACGAAAAAGTACATAACGACGAGAATACACACAAAACCAACGCTTCGATGAACGAACATTTTTACTCCTTACATTCAAGTTATTGTAATTTGTTTTAGATCTGTTGTATTAAAATTTACGTGAAATTCTGAAAATTCTTCACCACATCCACAACTAAGAGCAGTTTTTCAATAACTATTACCAAATGGAAAATACGTCGGACAAATATAATTTTTTAATTGATTGTATAAATTATGCAGCTCAACTATCAATTCCACAATATAAAGCTTATAAAAACAAAATCAGAAATTCTCCACCGTGGTGGAATACAAATTGTGATAACATTATCAAGGAAAGAAAAGAAGCACTTTCAAATTATAAGAAAAACCGTAACTTTGAAAATTACTTAAAATGCCAAGAGAGCATGGCTAAAAGTAAAAAAAAATTAAAGGAAATAGCTAAAGAAAGTTGGAAAAACTTTGTCTCAAACTTAAACAAAAACACTCCTTCCTCAACATTATGGAATCAAGCTAGAAAGATCAATAGAAAACCAATTACTAATCCAACATGTCTTAATGATACATTAGTCGATGAAATTTTTGATCAAGTTGCTCCTCCATCAGTCCAATTACTAAAAAGCTACAGCTATGCTTCAAATGAACAAAACCATTTTTTGTTAGAACCGTTCAACATTACAGAATTAGAATATGCTCTCAAAAATCGGAATAACACAAGTCCAGGTTTGGATAATATTAAATATCCCATGATACAACACCTTCCAAAAATAGCTAAACTCTTGCTGCTGGAAATATTCAATGAGATGGTCAAAAATGGGAGTTTAGTTCCTCAATTTCAAGATGTCATTATAATACCAATACTGAAACCAGGTAAAAATCGCAACGTGGCACAATCATATAGACCTATATCTCTTATGTCATGCCTTCTTAAAACAGTCGAACGAATGATAAAACAGAGATTGGAATGGTGGTTAGAAAAAAAGAAATTACTTCCCAACCTTCAATTTGGGTACAGAAAAGGAAGAAGTACTTTAGACGCCCTTTCAACACTAGTGGTAGATATACAAGATACATTTACAGACAACAATTATTTACCTGCAATATGTATGGACATAGAGGGTGCATATGATAGAGTC
This sequence comes from Diabrotica virgifera virgifera, assembly GCF_917563875.1. Taxonomy (NCBI): domain Eukaryota; kingdom Metazoa; phylum Arthropoda; class Insecta; order Coleoptera; family Chrysomelidae; genus Diabrotica; species Diabrotica virgifera. Next base: position 118,702,292 of record NC_065451.1, on the reverse strand, counting down.
TGTCTAGATATTTTAGTTGAAAAATTAGTCAAAAATTTCCAAATACCAGCTCAACTAGCAGGAACAATATATAATTTTTACTCATGTAGAAAGATATATCTCAGAACACATAACAGTAGTCTCATAGGTCCACGATACAATAACTTGGGGCTGCCCCAAGGATCAGTATTGAGCCCTTTGTTGTTTAATTTGTACACTGCTGATCTACATAATAGCCAAATTGAAAACTGCACTTTGAAGATTATACAATATGCTGACGATTTCCTTGTATACTCTTTTTCAAAAAAATTTGATAATTGTATACAAACATTAGGTAAAATGCACAACTTGTCAAACAATTGGTTCCAACAAAATGGATTTGAAATTTCCACAAACAAATCTAGTGTTTGCATTTTCACACGACACAACTTACCAAATATTGATAAATTACAATTAAGCAATCATGAGTATAGTTTTCAAACTTCTATCAAATATTTGGGGATGATACTTGACCGAAAACTAACATGGAAATCACATATTGAGTTTATGCTAAACAAATGTAATCAAGGAATAAATTTTTTAAAAGCAATTTCAAAAACGTGGTGGGGAGCAGATGTTGAAACATCATTACTTTTCTACAAAGCTTATATACGATCAATCATAGATTATGGTTGTGTACTCTATGGCTCTGCATCTGATCGGGTCCTAAGCAGAATCGACGTAACACAAAATACAGTTCTGAGGATTTGTTTAGGTGCTATGAAATCAACTCCAATTAATGCGTTACATGTCGAAGCTTTAGAGATGCCACTGAAATATAGAAGAGAATACCTAAGTAAAAAATTTATTATGAAATTACAACATAAAGATCCTTCCCTTCATATAAAAATAAGCAAATTGAATGAAGCTGATTTGACGAATAAATATTGGACACACAAGAATTCACCTCCACTTTGTGAAGCTTTTCGCAGTATGTCAAACTTTGATGTTACTTCTAATCCAGACGAAATCTTAGACTTTGAAGATTTTCCTTCTTTATTACATTTGCTAAAAGTAATTAAGCCAAGTTATCATGAAAATGCAGCTATCAGTCATAATATCTTAAGAAGTATCTTGGACGTTTTTTCGGAGTCTATAATTATCTACACAGATGCGTCGAAGTCAACGTTTGGCACTGGATGTGCCTTTTATGTCCCATCAAACAATACAGAAAAAATGTATAAAATAAATAATGCTTTCTCAATATTCAGCGCTGAAGCAATTGCAATTTATCAAGCTTTATTATATTTTATGAATACAGAAAATAAGTCTACAGTAATTGTTTCTGACTCACTTTCCGTACTGACAGCTATTCAGACAATAATATTTCCAAGTCATAATTTAAACAACTATATCTTCCAAATTAAAAAAATACTTTATGAAATCTATAAAAAACGAAGAGAAGTGCATTTCCTATGGGTTAAAGCACACATAGGTATCACCTGTAATGAACATGTTGATTTATTAGCAAAAAAAGCCATCACACATGGATCGTTAACCGGACATAAACCTTCTAATCCAGATATATGTGCAATTGTTAAAAATGAAGTTAACGAACAATGGAGACGAACATGGAACGAATCTAGCAAACATAGTTCCTCACAATATGCGATGATTCAACCTAAAGTGCCTACTGAGTACTGGTTTAAAAATTATTCGGTTCCCCGCAGATATATAACTTCCATTATTAGAATAAAATTTGGGCACGCCTGTTATCCTTTTCATTTGGCGAAAATTAACATTTTATCTTCAAATCTATGTCTAGACTGTCAAAAAGAGGGAGACTTAAATCATATATTTTTTGAGTGCTCAAAGTATACTCAACAGACTAATAAACTAATTGAAAATTTATTAAAATATAATATATTTCCACCTCATAATTTATGTTACCTACTTTCTCTAAATAAGAAAAAAATATATGACTGTTTAATGGAATTTATTTGTAAAAGTAAAATCAACCTTTAAGCATTATCCACACATGATTATTTACCTTTGTTTTATCCCATATGTATTTACCTCCTATCCGCGACCTAGTCTAGTTATGTCTAAACGAAATGTCTTGAAGGGTCCCTAGACGAGAAGAAGCAAGTGACCCTGTCTTATTCCTACCTTAACTCCTGAATACAATAATTACAATATTAACAACCACCTTTACGGTAACGTTTCTTTATCTTTCTTATTTTTGTGTTGTTTTATATTTTTGAAATGTTTTTAGTTTTTAAAATATACTTATTGTGACTGGCTGAGTGGCGACAGCCCATGCCAAAAAAGAAAAAAAAAAAAAAAAAAAAAAAAAAAAAAAAAGCACCTTTCGGTACACAACTGCAGAGGAAAGGAGTGTGATGGGACAAGCGTTATGAGTGGTGTATATTCAGCTTCCTATGTTCATTGTGCATCCCATAATCTGAACCTAGTGTTGAGTGATGTCGTTGCTGGTGTAAAGGAGTTATGTTTTACGATATAATTAAGAGAGTATATGTTTTTAGTGCAAGTATTAAAAGATGGGATGTACTATGTACTATTATTACTTTGGATTCATCGCCAATACTTAAAAGATTATGTAAAACCCGGTGGTCATCCAGACATGATGCTGTTATGGCTTTGCTTCGAGCTTTCCGACAAGTAATGAAATCTTTAACGAAAATTTCATTGCTATCTAAAAAACGATGAAAAATTAGAAGCTTATGCATTATTAAAGCATATGAATAATTTTGAATTTGCCGTTATCATTACTATTCGATCTAAAATACTTAAGAGCACACAGTAGCGATCAACAGGTAGCAACAAATGCGGTCCAAGATTGCGTAAGTTCTGCGAACTTTCAAAAGTGAGGCAACAGTGCGTCGGTAATTCGACACTGACAGTGACGTTTATACTACCAAAAACAATAATTTTTAGGTAGTGGATAGGTAGCCGGTACCGGTGACTTGTTCTGTAGCCGGTAGTTGCTTATTATTGGTCTAAATCAAGGTCTATGTTTAGTTTAGGTTATTATGTTTGCTTCGTGTGCTCCTGTGTTTGTTTTGTTTAAAGTTTAAAGCATGGAATATTGAATTGAATTAAAGGTTGAAAGACCACAAGGACAAGATGTAGCCTTAATTGGTTTACAAAAAAAAAAAAAAGAAAATGAAAAGACTATCCGATCAAGTTGAATTTAAAAAACAAATAGTTTCTAATCCCTTTTAATCTTGTTTCGGTATCAATTTTAAAACTATGGTAACTTGTGAAACATGGAAATCTATACAGGATATTGTTCATGCAGAAAAGCAGAGTTTTGCCTTCAGAACTCCATCAATCAGGCAAATTTGATTATCTGTGATGGGGACTAAATTTTGGTTCTGCTGGGGTACGATAATAATCATAACTATTGTTACTTTTTAATTTTTTTTAATAAAGTTTTACTTGATCTTTAAGTTAATTATTGTGATCTGTTTTATTACTTTTTCATAAAAATGCACGCTGCTTGAAAATAATCATTGAAAATAAAATGCACTTATTTCGCACAATCATTGAAAATGTATAATGTAAATGCAGCTATTTTGTATAATTTTCGTAAGTAATACACATGGTAATACATCATTACCTAATGTATTACCGGTATCGGCAACCAACTCATTGACCGGTAGTTCCGATTAATTAACCAATAAAAGCCAACTACCGGCTACGGAAGAAGTCACCGGTACCGGCTACCTATCCACTGCCTAAACAGGCCCGGTACTTTATGTCTCCGTTAACAGCCAGTTAGTTAACCGGGGTTTAATCGGGACAGAAATATATGCATAACATAGACATAAACGCAATTATACTTATTATTATATTAATAAATAATTATAATAATAATTATAATTGCTTTTATTACAACGCAAGAGGCCCTATGAGGTACTTTTCTGTCCCGATTAAACCCCGGTTAGCTAACCGAGGTTTAACCGGGACATAAAGTACCGGCCCATTCCTATGGTTAAGAATTTACTTATTAATAATAACATTAATAGAGATACAATTTCCCACATATTGGGTTTATTTAAATTTTGTTTATCACAAGATTTCTTTTCTTTTAATAATATTATTTATAGACAGGCACAAGGCCTTGCAATGGGAAATCCATTATCACCTTTTCTAGCAGATTTGTTCCTAAACAACCTTGAGATTAATATCTTTGATAATAATTCTTCAAATCACAATCCTTTACAAAAAATCTTGTATTGGTTTAGATATGTGGATGATGTGTTAGCTATTATAGATGGAAATTCCTCAGATGCAGAAAATATTCTAGTTTCACTCAATAATTTACCTCCAGCCATAACATTCACTTTAGAAACAGAGTCTAACAATTCTATTAATTTTCTAGACTTAACATTGACTAGAATAGAAAACAAATTAAGTTTTTCAGTCTTTAGAAAACCAACTCAGACTGACCATACTATCCCTTGATCTTCGAATCATCCTTTTCAACAGAAGATGTCTTCTTTTTATTGCTATATCCATCGTTTACTTAGCTTACCATTATCAGATACAAATTTTACTTCTGAATTAGATATTATTAAACAACTTGCACATAGTAACGGTTACTCCCCTAGTTTGGTTGATAACATTCTCAACAAATTAAGGAATAAAAGGAACATATCTCTAGCTTATAATGCGACCCCGGACAATTACAATTCAGCAGTTATGTATAGATCTATATCATACATAGGTTATCCTTCAGACAATATAGCAAAAATCTTAAATAACATTCATAACTTAAAACTTTCATTTAAGTGTAAAGATAACATCATTTTTTCTCATACTAAAGACAAAATTAAAAAAACTTCAAAGAGTGGCATTTATAAATTGTCATGTGGTGACTGCCCTGTGACCTACGTGGGTATAACGATGCGACCTTTGGATACTAGTATCAAAGAACATCTGTCAAAGATCGATAAATCCAGCTTTGGTCATCATTTGCATGCATCGAAACTTAGCTTTAGTCCACAAAGAGATAGTAGGATCTTACATAGCATACCTAATAATAACTATACCAAAATGAATCTACTAGAAGATCTAGAAATAAGTAGAGAAATGAAAAGAAACCCTCAAAACTGTGTCAACACCCAGATTCAATTAAATTGTAAATTTGATCCTATTTTTAAGAAATCTCTTTAATAATTTTGGTTTAGTATACAGCATACCCAACAATTTATAAAAGTCTTTGAACATTACTTTTAGGTATTCTTGAGTTTTCTTTAATTGACTACATATTTGTAAACAAGTAAAATATTTGAGATTTGTCTGAATTAATTAATAGTATTGTTAATTTATAAAATAACAGCTTTCGAACTCTGAGGTTATCAAATTAGATTTCTCCTAGGTTTGATTTCATCTAACTTCTTCTACACTTGGTCAAACTATAACAGTTTTGTTTTTAGAATCATTTTGATAACTTATATACACGTTAACATTTCACATCAATATTAACAATAGTAATTTTTCAAAATTTAACTTTAAAATTTAGTATCTTAACATAAAATTTCACTTTGACATTAATAAACGTCAAATACGGTTGCATCTAAAATAGCTCCAGAAAAAATTAATTTTTTAGTAGTTTAACTTAAATTAATTTTATAGTGGTTTTAATTATCATTGATAAGAAGTTTCAGTCCTATGGGTTAAACAGCCTAGGCTTCTTTTCACGGTGTTTAACTTTTGTGTGAACAGTTTAAAATTTGGCCATGGTTAAACGTACCTAAATATTGACTTTCAGCTCGCAGTTTTTGTGACAATTAAAACATTTAAATTTCATCGTGGGTAAAAACATTTACATATTGTAGAATAGTGATACAAAAGTGAAAATATTCTCCCCAGATGGGGGAGAATATAAAAAAGACGCCAGTGTGCGAACTAAATACTGCTGAAGTTATTAGTGATAGTAATCAAGACATGGATACAGGAACTATCACCACAAATTCTTCTGCTACAAGGGAGGTAAAACTTTTTAATATTAATTGTAATAGTTACGACTTTCAAAATTGTTGTGTTTATGTTGAGAAGACCAATGATCAGAATATTTCCCGTTTGCATCCAATGGTTGTTGCAGATATTTTACATCAAAAATTAAAGATTAATAATATTAAGCAAATTAAAAGTATAGGAAGAAACCGTGTTAAAGTAATCCTCAAATCTATTTTGGATGCAAACAATTTAGTCAATAATAGTCACTTAAAGGACGATAATTTAAAAGCGTACATTCCAAATCACCTCTTGGAAATCAAAGGACTGATACGCGATGTTGATACCAAATATAATATTGACTATTTGAAAAAATATATGAGCTCTAGTTCACCAATTATTAATATTAAAAGAATGCACAGGAAAGTAGAAAAGGATGGAAATACAGAATACGTCCCTAGACGTAATGTTATAATTACTTTTGAAGGCAATTGTTTGCCAAACTATGTTGTGATAAATTATGTATTTTTCCAAGTGGAAAAATTGTTGGGTAAAGTGACGCAATGTTATAAATGCCTCAAATATGGACATATTTCTAGACAGTGTAAAGGTACACAGGAATACTGTATACAATGTGGACAAATTAAAAATGACATACATACATGTGATGAAACAAAAAAGTATTGCATACACTGTAAAACTGATAAGCATATATCGATCTCTAAAAACTGTCCTTTTTTCGAACATCAAAAAAAAATAAAAAATATCATGATTGAACATAAAATCTCATATTTGGAGGCAAAAAATTTGAGTGACTCATCATTTTCTGGTCTTATTTCTAATAACAGATTTGAAATATTGTCAAATTCAGACAAAGAATTTCCAAAATTAACTAACTCCTCTGAAGTTAGTACATCTCCTTATTTCAAGCCATTGAGGCCTCACCTACAGAAACCCAAAAATTTTAGCCAACCAAGCTGTAGTACATCAAGCACTGAGTATAGTGCAAATAAAAAAAGAAAAGTATCATCTCCAACTTCCGAAGATCCTACACCATATCTCATCCCTTTCAGATTTGGACCGTCTCAACCTTTACCTCCCTTAAATAAGGAAAGTTTTCCTAATACAGACAATGATAAAAATAAGTTAGTAGATTCCTTAGTACTTCTTTTCTCAAGTTTTATTCAAAATATTAATTGTTTAGAAGAGGCAAAATCACTTGACATGAATTTGTTAGCCAAAGGTATTAATAATGTTCTAGATAATATTTTAAAAAATAACTCATCTAATGACGAACAAATCTAAACTCAAAATAATACAATGGAATGCTCGATCAGCTGTTGCTAACAAAAACAGCCTTATTAACTTTTTAATAACCGAAGATATTGACATAGCTTTAATAAGTGAAACTTGGTTTAAACGGGATGTTGTATATATTTATAGAGGTTATAATGTGATACGCGAAGATCGCCATGACGGCTATTCTGGAGTTGCTATTTTAATTAAAACTGGTATTCCTTTTGAGCGCATAACAATTAAAAAAAATTATATTCAAGACTTGCTTGCTTGTGGTATTAAAATCAACTATAAACAAAGTTATTTAAGTTTACTCTCTGTATATAGGTGCCCAAAAACTAAAACCAAAACCGAAGATTGGGATAAGTTATTTTCTCAACTAAAACACCCTTGTATCATTGGAGGAGATATGAATGCACATAATTCTTTGTGGGGCTCATATAAAAATGATAATATAGGCCATCAAATTGTGGAGACAATTCAGAATTTAGATTATGTAGTAATGAATAATGGACAACCAACTTGCCAAACGAGTCCAGGAAACTCAGATTCCATGATTGATGTCACGTTTTGCTCACCATCCCTTTTTGATAAAACTTCGTGGTCTGTAGATCTTGATACCTTGGGATCAAATCATTTCGTTATAAAGGTTGTGATCGATGTCTTGGGAACTAATGCTAATACCATTTATCCCAGTACTAAGTGGAACATTAAAAAAGCAAATTGGTCATTATACTCTCAGCTTGTTGATACCTTATTAAACGAAAAACCTCACACATCCTTAAATACCCAACAAAAATATAATTTCCTTATTGACTGTATTAATGAAGCTTCTAAACAATCTATTTCTGAATATAAACCATTTAAATGCAAACGGACTCCCCCTCCGTGGTGGGATTCGGAATGTGATCAATCCGTTGCAGAAAGAAAGAAGGCATTAATAAACTATAAAAACAATTCTTCTCCTGAAAATTTTTGTAAATGCAAAGAAGTAAATGCTCGTGTCAAAAAATTCCTGAAATTAAAGGCCAAACAAAGTTGGGTTGCATGGTGTTCAAAATTAAATAAACAAACTCCATCTAGTCTTATTTGGAATCAAGCAAGAAAAATGAATAGGAAAAAAGTTAATTTTTCATTACCTCTAAGTAATTCATGGGTAGACGATTTTTTCGATAAAATAGCTCCACCTTACGTAAATAACCAGTTAGATGTTATTAATTCTAAAACGCTTCCATCTGATCAGAATCATTTTCTCCTTACACCTTTTTCGAGAACTGAATTAGAATTTGCCCTTGATAATCGCGTTAGTACCTCACCAGGATACGATGCAATCAAATATCCTATGATACAACATTTACCAGATAACGCAAAACAATTACTTTTAAATATATTTGACCAGATAATTATTGAAGGCAACAGCATAATAGATTTTAAGCGTATTATAATCGTTCCTATTCCCAAACCGGGGAAAGACCCTAAATTAGCTGAAGCTTACCGACCGATATCATTATTATCATGTATATTGAAGACTCTCGAACGGATGGTTAAGATTAGGTTGGATTGGTGGCTAAGGGATCAAAATCCTTTACCCGCTAACCAACATGGTTTTAAAAAAGGTTATGGAACTTTAGATTCCTTAACAACTCTTGTTGTAGACATTCAGAACAGTTTTTCCAGGAACAGTTATGTGCCCGCTTTATTTTTAGACATCGAAGGTGCTTATGACTCTGTCTCTCTTTCAATTCTCCAAGAAAAAATGATTACATTTTTTAATATTCCATCACAGTTTGCTTCTAACATTGTAAACCTGTATAAAAATAGAATAATTTATTTAAAAAATAATCATACTCTTATAGGCCCTAGACTTAATAATAAAGGATTACCTCAGGGCTCCGTTTTGAGCCCTATTTTATTTAACATTTACACAGCAGATCTACACAACATCACTATTAACAATATTGCATTTAATGTTGTACAATATGCTGACGATTTCTGTTTGTACACAGAACACAAGAAATATCAGCAATCCATTGAAAACTTGAATAGTGTCTATGGTCTCCATAAAAAATGGTTTATTGAAAATGGCTTTGAATTATCATGCAGTAAATCACAAGTTTGTTTATTTACCAGACATAACTTTCCTAATATTAGCACAATCACCTTAGGTGGGCATAAATTTTCTTTTAAAAATAAAATTAAATATCTTGGAATGATACTCGACCAAAAATTGACCTGGAAGTTACATATTGACGACATGTTGAACAGGTGTAATAAGGGAATAAACTTTCTTAAATCAATTAATAGAACTTGGTGGGGATCGGATGTTGAAGTAAGTTTATTATTTTATAAAGCTTACATACGATCTATTTTCGATTACGGCAGTGTTTTGTATGGATCAGCAAGTAATGCACTACTAAACAAAATCAACGTTTTACAGAATTCAGCCTTACGAATATGTCTAGGAGCTATGAGATCCACTCCAGTACAAGCTTTATATTTGGAAGCCTTGGAACCTCCTTTAAATCTAAGACGAAGTTTTTTGTCCAAAAAATATTTAATGAAAGTATACTTAATTAACCCTCTTCTATACCAAAAAATAGTGACTTTAAGTTGCCATGATCTAACCAATAAATATTGGCAAAAAAAGAAATCTCCCTTACTGTGTGAAGCTTATAATCAAAATATAGTACTCTTAAAAAATATAGATAAAACGAACGACTTATTCAAAAACTACGCGTACTCTTCTTTCTTTTCTCCTACAGATATTATTGTACCAAATTATAGTGAAAACATATATTTAAATAAAAATATTCTTTTATCCATAACGAATAGTTACAATGAGTCAATAGCTCTATATACAGATGCGTCTAAATCTGCAGATGGAACTGGATGCGCCTTTTTTATACCATCGGGACATATAGAAAAGAAATTCAAACTGAAACCGGAGACTTCGATTTATACAGCAGAGGCTATTGCAATATATGAAGCTGTACTATATGTAGCTGAATTTGATTTCGCCCATATTATAATTTTGTCTGACTCCTTAGCAGTATTGAAATCTCTTGGTAAATATGGACCCCCAAACATCCAAGACTGCCCATACATTTATAAAATTAAACATATTAAACAAAATCTTTTAACCAAAGGAATCAATGTACATTTTATCTGGATTAAAGCACACGCAGGATTTGAACATAATGAGTATGTCGACTTATTAGCCAAAGAAAGCGTTTCATCCGATACCAGTATTCTACATAAAATAACACTGACTGATAGTATAATCTCTTTCAAGTCAACACTGCATCGGGAGTGGAGCTACCAGTGGAAGGAATACTCTTTTGTGAATCAAAATAGATACTCGTTAATTCAGCCCGATATTCCCAAATTTCCTTGGTACAAGTCTTGTAGAGCTTCTAGAAAGTACATAACTTCTATTATTAGAGTACGATTCGGGCACGCATGTTATCCAAAGCATTTATTTAAAATACAGGTTTTGGATAATGATAAATGTGAGCATTGTGAAGAGGAAAGTGATTTAGATCATATATTTTTTGGTTGTTCTAAAAATACAATTTACTCATCTAAATTAATAAATGATTTATTAAAATGTAAAGTAGCAACTCCTTGGAATATACTATATTTATTATCACTTGGTTCTGTAGATGTATACAACTCTTTAATTAACTTTTTAAAAGAAAGCAAATTATCATTATAATTCCCTTAAACATTTTTAATTAATACCTTTGGTAGTTACTAGTTTTAGCTGTTAAGCTTAGTGTTACTTAATACCTTTTAGTTGTTATCTTTGTTTTAAACCTGTTTTGTATAACTTGATAACTTGTATTCCTTATGTGTCTGGCAGTATGACGGTAAGTCTAAGCCAAAATAAAAAAAAAAAAAAAAAAAAAACATAAAATTTATTTAACCTATACATGGCTTTTTAGTCATTTTCAATTATTGTTAATTAATTTTAATTATTATTTACGAATATAGAGGTCGCATAAGATTGTGGTTCCTTCTTTATCATTTTAATAAATGACAGTCTTCCTCAGCTGTTCACGTGGGCTCAAAATGGTTTGACTCAGCATGTTTTCTTTTTTAATATATAAAAGAATTTAGATGTGAATTTATTCATTTTAAGGGGTTGTTATACCCGATATCTGTGGCTTTTGCCCAGTTTCCATATATTTTATTGTGTCGTTAAGCAAATGCTCTTCTATGAAGGTTTTATAAGAGGACGTAAGTTTTTCACTCATTTTTTATAAAAAAATCTTATCTTAAATGTTCTTTTAGGAAGCTCTGATGATGGCACGTTATGTGTTGAAAGTACTTAGCTGATAATAAAACTTTTTTTTACACACTATCAAAAAATTTTTGAGAACATACACCTGTTTGCCGTTTTGACCTGCTTAGAAGTATGTACAAGTCTTACAGTCTTTTCCAATTTAGAATGTAATAAGACCTTCATCGGACGTCCCCAGGAAGTACGATTACGGACGACCCTAGGAATTACGAATCCAGACCAATTCAGGAATGGATCTAATAACCTTCAGTTATTTGGCATTTGCAGTGTTGCCATACTTTATTTGTTTGATTCTTGTATAATTCCAATCAATGGTATAATATATAAGGATAATAAGATTGTATAAGAACGTTAAATATATAGAGACATATTTATAGTCTAAACAAAATTTATACAGTTTATCTTCATTTATCAGTTGATCTTCCTTTTTATAACGGTGTTAGTTATTTTTGAATATAGTCTACTGAATAATTTAAATTTCAATTAATGCCTTAATAGTAATCATTAATAAAAAGAATTTAAATTATCTTTTGATTTAAAATGACTCTTTTTAGTTTTTTCTATCCAGTATTTACACTGATATTGTACTATTTACTTTTCCAAATTTTATTTTTTTGGTGCTTCAAAACTATTGAAGCAGCTATTTTTAAATGTAACTTTATTTGATGTGGTTATGTTTGTGAAAAAATTGAGGATACGAAAACGGTGTCATATTATGTCAAGCGTAGAACCCTGCCTGGCCAATCATAGGATAGGGGGTAGATTAACCGTTATAGAATAGAAGAAAATGTTAGGTTCTATTCATTGCACAAAATATCAACTTTCTAATGCAAACAGAGGAAGAACTTGTACAGCTAGATACAATACTTCAGCAAGAACCCGATTCTAACCATGGCATAAGTGTTTTTATATAAGGTAGGAACTTAGGTATATTCTTTTATCTACGATTTTAGGTAAAAGAATTATCAAAATTGAGAGGAGCAAGCAAAGAAAAAAAATAAAAAGATGTCTTATTGTTTGTTAAATTTTAATAAAAATTTGTTTGATATACATATAAGTACCTAATATGTGTTTTTTCATTTTAAATGCAGATTTCATCTTTAAGAATTATGAGTAAATCTATATAAAATAATTTTAGACTTTTTCAACAATGTTTAATAGTAATTAAACGCCATGTTTAAAATTTCTGAAAACATTTTACATAATGCCCTATAAAGGTTTGGTAGTGTTTAATATTTAATATTCCGATAACTAATCGAATAAAGGATTACAGATTACGGTAAATATTTATTAAACATATATGATTACAAACTTTTGTACATGTTTTATTTTAGACCGTGACAAGTGCTCTCATCTGATTGACGTTGACAATGTGACAAATACACTGACACCTAAAGGTGTGTTCACACTATACACTAAACACCTTCCCCTTAAAGATCAAGTTTCACTGAGGGGTTTAATAGATCGTCCAAAACGAGATCTTTGATAACCTGAAGTACCTGGGTCAGAGATTACTTGTTCATTTTTATTAACATCTATTGTCCTAAATAATAGATTGATATCATCTACAATATCATTATTACTTGTAGGAATCTGATTATTCAAATATGTTTTTTGTTCAGGTATATACTGGTCGGGAAACAATTCGGGTTCCAACATAGCATCATAATTTGATTTTGTTAAAGATGGTTTTAATTGATTGCTGTTGCGCCTAATAACTTTATTATTACTTTCCTTACGTATCCAGTATGCTCTTGGTTCTCGAGCTTTCTCTAGAACAACTGCCTTATACCATATTTTATCTCTATTACTTTTAACTACTACTTTATCTCCCTTTTTATATTCTATTAAGGATTTAGGACTCGTTTTATCATAATGTATTTTCATCTTTTGTTTTTGTTCATTTAGATAATTGACAATATGCATTTGAATTTCTGGTTCTAATTTATTTTGGGTCACTGGAATTTGTGTTCGAAGTGTTCTACTTTGTAAAATTTGAGCTGGGGAGGCTTTTAAACTAATGATAGGGGTATTATTATATTCCAAGAGCAAGTCTCTAAAATCACTTTTTTCTGCTAAACTTTTCCGTAAAATTTGTTTTCCTAAGCTAACAGCCTTTTCAGACAAACCATTGCTCTGATGATGGTATGGTGTACAAGTAGAGACTGTGATATCCTTGTTCTTGTAATATTCCCTGCATTTTAATGATACAAAGGGTAAATTATCTGCGATTAAGTGCTGAGGGTAACCAAATTTTGTAAACGCATTCTGCATCGCATCTATAACAGATTCTGAAGTTTTATTTTGTAAAGGACATATTTCAATCCAATGAGAGAAATGATCTATTAAGATTAGATATGCCTTTGCTCCAAATTCCAGTATGTCTGCTCCTATTTTATTAAAACGTAGTTTTGGGACTGAGTGGGGTAATAGGGGTTCCCTACGATTACTTGGCATGTACTTTTCACAAGTTCGACATTGTTTGATAAATAATGTAATGTCAGATGACATATTTGGCCAAAAAAATAACTGCCTAGCTTTATGTATAGTTTTATTAATGCCTAAATGCCCTTTATGTATTAAATTTAAAATAAAAGACTTTAAACTATTTGGTACCACTATCTTGTCACCCATAAAAATCAGACCTGCTTCAACATATAAATCATTTTTCAGGACATAGTAAGGCTTGCACAATGGTGAAATACTATTTATTCTTGGCCAACCATTATAATAAAAATCTGAAATTTTCTTTAATATTTTATCATTGGCAGTTTCCCTTCTAAAATTTAATTTTCTTTCATCAGACATAGGCAAATGTATTGATACTGTGTGTACCATTTCTAACATCTCAAGATCAAGTGTCTTGACTTTACGACTAGCTCTGGATAACATGTCTGCAAAATGGACATATTTCCCAGGGACATAATATACATTTAAATTATACTTTAATAATTTTAATCTTAAATGTTGTAAACGTACAGACCCTATCTTACAAATCGGTTTTTTCATTATCGAAATTATAGGCTTGTGGTCTGTCTGTATATCTACTGTTGCACGATAAATAAAATCATGAAATTTTTGTGTGCTAAAATATATTGAAAGCAGCTCCTTTTCAGTTTGACTATAGTTAATTTCATGGTTGTTCATTGTACGAGAAGCGCATGCTACTAATTTAAGAGTATTTTCGTGCTCCTGAAACATACAACACCCCAAACCATTTTTAGAGGCATCACACTGAATAACAATTTTTTTATTTACGTCAAAAGAAACTAGAGCTGGTGCCTCATTAATAATTTTTTTTAAATTTTCAAAAACTTGTTGGTGTTTTGGCAACCACTGCCATTCAATATTAGACTTTAATAATTCACATAAAGGACTCATGTATTCAGACATATTTGGGACATATCGTCTCACATAATTAAAAGAACCAATGATTCTTTGAAGTTCTGTTTTATTTTTAGGCGATTCTAATTTATTTAGGGACTCAATACGATCTGGATTTATTTGCATACCATTTTTTGAAAATATTTGACCCATAAATTTAACCTTTAATTGACAAAATTGAAATTTCTCTTTGTTAAATTTTGCGTTTACTTGTCTGGCCCTCGCTAGTACTTGTTTGACTGCCTTGTCATGCTCCAATTGAGTGGCTCCAGAAACGATCATATCATCATGACAAATTGTAACATTTTCAAGATCACCAAAATGTTTTTCAACTTCTTCTTCAAACAAGTCTTGTGAGTCTGAAAGTCCATAAGGTAACACCTTGTACCTATATACTCCAAAGGGGGTAGCGAAGCAACATTTCCAGGATGATTCTTCATCAAGCTGTAAATGATGATAACCTTCCGATAAGTCAAAGACTGTAAATATACTTTTACCACTTAATTTTAAACTTATTTCTTCAATACTTAAATTTGTACGGGGTTTTCTAATTATACTTTTATTTAAGTCTAATGGGTCTAAACATAACCTAATTTTTCCATTAGATTTCTCAACTAAGACTATTCTATTTATACTCGCTCTATAGTCAATTTGTTCAATTTTTTCTATGGCATTTCTTTTAACTAATCTGTTTAACTCGCTTTTAAAAGCATCACGTATGGCTAAAGGTATTTTAGTTGGGGGATGACTAACCGGTTCAAAATTTTTGTTAGTGGTTATATGGCATGTACCAGGGAAAACACCTGAACCTGAAAAAATATCCATATTTTTCTCTATAAAAGTTTGTTTGGTTATGTCTGATTGGAATTTATCAGTAGAAACAATATTAATTCTTTTTATTAAATTTAAATGCAAACAAGCTTGACCACCTATTAGAACCTGATTTGCCCCTTCCACGATCACAAAATCCTCAAAAATTTCCTTATTTTTAAATTTATAGTTTAAATTTACTATACCTATCGGTTTGGCAACAGTACCTTCAAAAGCTTTTAAAATGTACTCTGTTGGCCTGACTCTAAATTGTTTGTTGACATATTTAAATATTTTTAAAGGAATTATATTTACGTCAGCACCCGTATCCAATTTAGTTTTTATTTTTCTCCCTTCAATCTCTAAAAACTCTTCCCAGATACTTCCTCTGCTAGAATTACAAGCTACAACGTTATTACTTAAGTTTACATTATCTACAAA